>NW_010163720.1:8402-16443 GCF_000695765.1 Mesitornis unicolor
GTACTCACTGGTGATGCCCTCGGTCATGATGTCGGTCATCTTGCAGCAGGAGGAGAGCATGCGCATGCTGAGCTGGTCCACCACCAGCACCTGGGGAGAGGGGCTGTGAGCGGGGGGCACTGTCCTTCCCCTTCTCTTCCCTTCCCCACATCTACCCCCTCCTCCCCACCCTTCTCCTCCTCCTCTGACATCTGGTGCTCACCTTCCACTCGCCCTTCTTCTTCACTTTCCGGATCACATCGTGCATAATCTCTGCAAAAGAGGGAGCGTGGAGGGGGTGGTGAGCACCCCAAGTCCCCCCCCGCAGCACCCCGGGACCCAGCAGCAGCAGCAAGGTCTGTGCCAGGGGCACCGAAACTCCCACCTGTGTGTGGGGCCGTGGCCTCTCTCTCCTAGGGATGTGAGAGGTGTTTTGGGGTACCCAGACAGGGGCGGTCACCCCTGCAGCCCCATTTTTCTCTCATGTTTGGTGCTAACAGATGGAGCCCACACTGGTGGGGAGCCGTGGGCTCGCAGAGGGTTGAGGGGTCCTTCGGGGGAGCGTGGGGGCCACCCCACATGTCTCGGCCCTAATCCAAAGCGCGGGGAGAACAACAGCGGCTTAAGAGCTCCTTTTAGAAACAAGAATCAAGCGGCCTCAGCCTGTTCCTTGTAATCCCCCGCAATCCCATTTCGCCTCCTGCAGCCACTGGGCTTATGCAACCGGCTGGGATGGCAGCACCCGCGGGTCCCCCTGCACCCCAGGGAGCCCTGGGGCTGGGGACACCCTGTCCCCATATTCCCAGGTATGGACACCCCATGTCTGCCCAGGGACAGCCTGCAGGCAGCTCTCGTGGGGAGCATGCGAGGAGGTGGCCCTAGCAATGGGACGGGGACATCACTTTTTGGGGCTGGGATGCAGGAGGGTGGTTTCAAGCCTTGCCAGAGTAGGTCCTTGCCCTCCTGCCAGACATGTGCTGCATCTCTGTTAGGGGGCATGAGGTGCCCCCAAAAACCCTAAAGGTCCCCTTGTTACCCAGGTGTATTGAAGCATCACCCCTCACAGAACAGGGACACACTGGGGAACTGCCCGGCCGAGCCCAAGAGAAAGAGTCTATGTCCATGCCACATCCTCTGTGCTTCCTGGGGTGTGGACTGGTGCCAGCAGGGCTAAACTGGGAGCCTGTGAGCACGGCTGGTCTGTGCATCCTGCTGTAGAACTTGGAGGCAGCCGTTCCTACAGCTGCACATCCATCTCCTTCCCAAGGACATCTGTCTTGGTGGAGCCCAGAAGGATGCTGGCCATGAACCACTGCTCCTGCCTGCCCTTGGTCACATCTCTTAGCCTCTAAGACTAAAGGGGGTATGGGGCATCTCTGCGCTATGGGGAGGGGATGGAGAGTGACTGGGTATGGTTGGGGTTGGGTCTGTGCCCCATGAGCATCCGAGCTGCGTGGTGCCAGTGAGGAAAGGCTGCTGCCTGCACCCATGTGTGCTGCCCACCCAAATCCAGGTCACCTACTCAGCAAAAAGGTGAACCGGGAATTGTCCTGCACCACTGGCAGCAAGGGCTGCCTGCCTGTCCCTGGGTGCTGCTCTCTGGTCCTTCACTGGTGCAGGAGCAGGGCCGAGAGGCCGGGATGCCAGCGCATCCCTCCTCCTCCTTCCATTACTCACATTTGGCTCCTTCCCCGGAGCAAGGATCCAGGAATAACAGTGCTGTTTACAAGGCACTGCGCGCCTGCCCTCCGTCCCAAACCAACGACCAAACACAAACAATGGGGAGTAAAGCATGGGGGGCTGTGCCGGTGCACCCCAAGATATTGGCTGGGAAGGAGCCAGGGTCTGGCTGGGAGCAGCCTGAAAGAAATCCTGCTCCTGGGATGGAAACAACGCTTTGCTCCAGGGCTGGAAGGGGAAGGAAGGAAGGAAGAGGCTGGGAAGGAGCGCCCTGGGGCCCAGGGGAAGGTGTTGTGGGTGCAAAGGTTGCCGCGGTCACTGGCGCAGTGCTCCTGGCACCTTCTGTTTGCTGCAGCGAGGAGGGACGGGGATCTGGGGCCAGGGAGCCCAAAAAGGGCTCCCTGGGGGGCTGCCGCAGCGCCCCCTGCGCCGGGGGCAGCCACTGCAAGGGACATTTTGTCCTCAGAGCCTGGCTTTTGGAGTCTCTCTCTCTCTCTTTTGCTTGTGTTCAGGCTGAGCTGGCTGCGTGCAATGGGGCAACGTCATCCCAGCTGTGCACCACCCAGTGCCAAAAGTGCTGTCATGTCCCCCAACCCAATCCTGGCACCAAGATGGGTTCCCAGAGCAGAAACTGGGCACCTCTGAGGGCAATTGCTCTGAGCTTTGTTGTTTTAGGGTGTCCAGCCCCTGGTCAGAGGTGGGTCCCCATCGGCACCATGGGCCAGCCCTGGTCCCAGCCGGCTGCAGAGCTGCCCTCCCCTAAACCGATGTCCTCTCCTGCCCTGACCATGGGCAAGATCTGGCTGCAAAGTTAAGGAGCCTCCAGTTCTCCTTGTCCACCGGCCACCAAAGCCAGCTCAGTGCCCAGGCAGGGTCGGGGAAGAGACAGAGCCATGGAGCATCCTCCAAAGAAACTCCAGAGCCCTGGCAAAGCATGGGAAGGCAGGAGACACAAACCCCAGCAAAAGCCTGAGATGCAGTGTCCTGTTTGGAGGAGAGGTGGCCATGACCTGCACCTCCCAGGTGTCCCTGCAGCAACCATTAAACCCCCAGGTGAGAGAAGACTGGTCTGTTAGCATTTGGGTGGACCAAGAGGGCAACGCTAAACATTGTAGGATGGTATGGAAAGGGGGAAGATGTGGGAATTTTGAGGTCAAAAAGGTGCAGTCCAACAGGGTATAGCTGCTTCCTGGGGCTCTTCAGGGTAATGTTGCTACTAGTGATGGAGCTGAGGCCACCAAAGGCTTGGCCAAGGCCAGAGCTGAGAAGACACCTGGACAGTTCTCAAAGCAGGATGATTTTTAAGCAGCCTCTCTGGCAAGGGTACATCTAACCAGGAGATGGGATGCCAGCACATACGAGCTACCCAGGATGGGCAATGCCAGGGAAGGCATCCTAGAGCCAGCTCCGCACTCAAGGAAAGTTATAGGATCAGCAAGAGACTCCAAGGGGAAACGACAGCTCTCCTATTCCCTGAGGCCAAGTGAAGCCTGGCCACCTCCCTGCATGCGATGCCCTTGTGTCCCCGCATTAGCAGGTCAGCTGTTGCCACCTGTGTCCCCAAATGGTCTGGTCAGCCAGAGCTTTCGGGCTCTAACGTCAGTTGGTGATGCTCAGAGTCAACCTTTTCATCTTGGAGATAAACCAGGTTTCAGGGGAAAAAAATGCATATGCGCATCTCATCCAGTGCCCTTAACACTTGGCTTGTCTGGACCTACCACGTTGCATCTGTTTCCTTCAGGCTGGAAGAATTTTAATTACAGTTTCTACCGAGAACAAGACAATACAGACAACTCTGGACTTACTGTCCAACACACAGACAACACCAGTGCATACAGACAAGGAAGCACACCTCACCCACAGAGGACCTCCACTGCTCTTGAGCAATACGGTCCTAAAAGTGCAACCAGGCAGATGCCATAACTGAGAGCAACCACCTCCCTCAGCCACCACCTGCAGTTAGACTTGTTCTCCAGGTGACGCATGGCACAAAAATGACCCACTGCATCTTTTGCAAGCAGGGCCAGAAGCTGGTGACACGGTAGCCTAGTAGGACTAGAGCCCATCCGTCACTCCAAGAGGCTTAGTCCATGTTATTTATACCAAGCTTGCCTTGCCTCACTTGCTGGTGGCAAAAGCAACCAGGGAATATTTCTCCTCTAGTGCTGACCCAAGCCTGGCCTTCACCAGCCAAGCCCTTCCCTTCTGGAGCAACGCAGGAGGCCAAACTCCCGCTGTTCAGAAATGCTCCTGTGCTGCCACATCCCAGAACCTCATGGGCTGCACACCTTGGCCTGATGTGGTAAGAGAAGATGGAGCTGCTTTATGGATGAGCAACAGGCTGTAGGAATTGCCCAAGATCCTACAGGAGATGGGTCCTAACCATAGCTCAATCCTTTCACCTTCCTCACACAGCCTCTGTTAGGGGATCCAAAATCCCAGAGCAGTGCTGGAGAACCGGATCACAGAAATCCACAGGGAGGTTTGCTCAAGACACACTTTTCTTAAAAAGCTGTCATGCTGCATCTTCAAGACGAACATGTTTGGCTTTGGGTTGGCGTGGCAACTGCTTTTTTGCTGGTTCATTAACTAATTGCTTAAGACAGTGTAAATGTTACATAGATACAACCACGTTCAAATGTAGTGGAGCACATATTTACCTCTGAACATCCTCAGCCAGGGATCTCTAGGTGCCAGTGTGTCACCTCCAAACAGTCCCAAATAAAATAGGCTTCATGGACCAGAGGACAGCAGGGAGGCCATCAGCCCCACTCGGGGCATGAAGGATAACTTCATTTACAGGAGACAAAGCCCAGCTGATGTCCTTTGGTGTGGTGAAAAGCCATCTCGGGGATGATCTAAGTTGGAGATCACTCTGTCCATAAACCAAGCAAGTCTCAAACATCTCCCCTCCAGCAGTCCACGTCCTGAACACCTATTTTTCTCCCTGGATTACTTCTGATGCCCATCTGGATGACCTCAGCCTTTCTGGAGGACACATTTCTCACATAGGAAACTGCTGGTGGTGCAGCCCAGGTGCTGCCCAGCTGCACTAAGTCCTGCATGGGCAGAATTGCCCACAGTCAGCTTCACCCCTTCCTCCCCAACCCTGGCTGAGGTGAACTTTGGTATTTCCACATCCAGAGCAGTGCCACACGCCTCCCTCGCAGCCACTGGTGAAACACGCCACGTGTCGAAGCCATGCCGAGCAGTGTTTGTCCTACTCCGGGGAGCTGCGCAGCGCTGCATTGCTGCTGGGGATTCTAGCTCCAAGGATTAGTCACAGTAATCGTAGTAACCTGTGATTAATTCCTCCTTTTCCTATTTGCACTGCTCTCGTGAAGGATGTGTGTATTTATACCTCCTGACCAAAGCCATGGGAAACCTGCATAGCCCACAGAGGAGGAGGACAGAGACCGGGACGTCTTGAACTCTTTAGAAACTGGATAACACACCCGAAAGGAAATGAAATGCACGATCACGCCCACAAATCATTCTCATTGACTGCACTGAAGAAACAGCGTAAAATTCACAAGGATTTTTACTGCAGGCTCATAGTTTCCTCGGGTCTGCACAAGGATCCGGGGGTGGAGCAGAGCCTCTCCATTTGGGTACAGTCAATGGGCCACAGACCCCATCAGGTCCCTTTTGAAGGCCTCACCCTTCACTAACGCTTGTCCTCTCCCACCAGGGGTTTCAACCCCCAGCAGCGATGCTGTACCTGGCTGGTGGCAGCTGTAGGTGCTGTTGGTGTAGCCAATGTTGGCGATGCTTCAGTGCCAAGAGCTTTCCTGCAGCAGGCCAGCACACACGGGGTGTCACAGCGTCCCAGAGGGGAGGTGACCCTCTCCCAGGGGTAGGTCACACTCTCCTACACGTGCGGCCATGACTTTCTGAGCTGGTTCTTCACTGCCTTGAACCAAAAGGCAGCAAAATACCAACAAATTGAGGCTTTTCAGGCTTGGGTCAGTGGGAATCCAGGCTGGGCTGGTCTCCCATGCCCACATGGACACCACAAACAGCCTGGAGGGCAGCTGATGTGTGGCTGAGCTGGTCCAACTCAGAGTGGTCTTTGCTTCTCCCTTAGCGGCACGATGTCAAACCACCTGATGGGCTCCACGAATGACCCTACAACACGCGTGTCGACATGTGGATGTACACATTCACGTGTTCGTGTTGTGTACATGGGCACTGTGGAAGCCCGTTTATTAATGTACCTTCAGCTTGATCTATTTTTGTGCTCTCCAAAACACAAGAGCCAAGTTCCTTCCCGCACTGTGAGTTGGTGGACGCAGCATCTGCTTCTCAGTGTGCAACCAAATGCCATGTGATGATGATTCTCTGTTTAAATGTGTTGATTTTGTGGGAAGAGGGAGGGAATCTCTCCTGGGACATTTTTCCCAAGAGGTGCAGAGGAATTAGACCTAAACCTATTTTCTTTTCTCTTTTTGTTTTTTTTAGAGGGAAAGACTTTAAGTCCTCTACGTCGGTGACATTGTCAACCTTCTTGCACATGCAGACACTGGTGGGTGGATGCAGACCTGCCAAAGTGAGGTTTGTCATTCTTGGTAACCTTCCATGGTCACATACGGGCAAGCATTTCTCAGCCGCTGGTGTAGATGGTGATTTGGAGACTGAAATTGCTCTGCACTGCGTGGGAAGGTAAGCCCTGAATTTTGCATTATTTTTTTTTCAAGCTTTTCCAACTTGCAGCTGATGTTGAAGTTGAGACAGATCCTGGTGACAGGACTCCAAGAGGGCAAATGCCAAAGGCCCCAGGAGAGGCTTTGCCAAGCGCCCATTCCTGTAGCCACAAATTGGGCAGGCAGCACCGCACTGCCCTTGGGACTGTCCAGAGCTGGTGATCAGGAGGGTGGGCTGCACCAGCCGCCCAGCAGCAGGTCCCCAGGGCCCCCGGCTGTGTCCTGAGGCTGGCAGCAGGCTGGTAGCCCTGCCCGTGCCTCCTCCCTGTCCCCAGCGGCGCAGCACAGCGCGCAGCTTGGCATGAGCCTGGGCCCCTGAGTCATCATCATACCCTAGTGTGGGCCAGGCAGGGGTGGACCTTCAAGAGGTACAGATGGGGACATTGAGGGACACGGGACAGCAGTGAGTGCTGAGGGCCCATCAGACCTCATCCAGGCACGATTTGGCCGTGGGGCTCCTCAGCGTGGCTGTGGCAGGCAGGGCCCAGGTCAGCTCTGCAGGAGGCTCTATGGGTGAGGATGCTCCGTGGGAGGACTGGCTGGTGTCCTGGGGGAAAGGTGTTTTCTTGATGTCTCTGTAAGGGAGCAGGGCGCTCCCTTATCCTGGGGCTGCTCTGCTTCTCCCATCTGTCCAACGTGAGCAAAAGGAGGCCCTCGGGGAGGTTTCTCTCCTCTTGCAGGTGAAGGGGTCCAAAGGTTTCAGAGCAGCATGGGTAACACCACCATGGTGGCAGGCACTGTGTGGAATTCACCTCTGCAGCTTGGCCCATCTTGCCTCGCTGGTGATGGTTCAAAAAGGTAAACCCAGCCTCCTCCTCCTCTCCACTGCAGGGTTCTGCAGGAGAGTGGGAGCCTGGCTGGGCAGGGGACACTCAGGGCATGGTGCCCTGAAAAGATCTGAGGAGGTCCTGGGGTAAGAGAGAATAGGAGGAATGTCCACATGGTTGGGGTTAAGATGAAGATGTGGGGATGGGTGTCCTCAGAGGTGAGAGCAGCTCCCATGCTCGAGTGAGACTTTTCTAACCAGCAGCAGAGCAAAGCAATGGTTTCTGGTTCTCCAGTGGGGTTCCCTGGGAGGTGGCCACAGAGGCAGCAGAAGACACACCAGGAGGACCTGATCCTTGGGCATCGCCTCTGGGACTGAGCGCACTCAGCTCTGACCCCAGCCTGATGAAAGTGAATCCTGGAGGGATGCAGCCATTGCTGCTGGATACTGTGGGGAGGCACAAGGACATCCTCCACCAGCACGCACCCCACAGCTCTGGGGGACAACAATCCAGTTCTGCCCATCAACATCAACCCTGCAACAATCACCTCCCACCTCATCCCCCTGCCCACCTCCTCAGGGGCCTTCAAAACCCATCTTGTTATGGCACCAGCTGGTCAGAAGAATAATCCGGGTCTGGAGGGAAGCCAGGGCACGATGCAGCTCTAGGTGGGGGGAGGACTGATGGAGCGAGCCATGGCAACGCAGCAGCATCTTCTTTCCTTCCTACCCTCCTCGTGTCCCCCTGGGACACCCTGCCCTGGGGTCAGCCCCAGGCTTGGACCTTTTGCTTCTTGTAAGCATCTTCTCCAGCAGGTAAACCTTTGGGGCTGGCGCAGCGAGGGGGGGGCAGCTCTTGTGCCAGCCGCAATAGTGCCCAGGGATGGAGGGGGGTGGTCTGGGGACCTCGCAG
>NW_010163720.1:16517-16762 GCF_000695765.1 Mesitornis unicolor
TGGGGAGCACCTGGCGGGAGGGGAAGGCTGGGCCTCGCAGGGTGCCTCCCCCGTCCCTTGCTTCTCTGCAGCATTTTGCCTGCACAAACCCTGCTCTCTCCTTCCAGACACCCCCGCTTCCCTGACACCCCCACTACAGCACTGCTGCCCAGCTGCCCACTACCATTTCCAGCCTGGAAGGGCATTTTTTCAGGGAAGAATGGTGCGGTTTGTCACTAAACCCTGACTGGTTGAGCCAGATTTCC
>NW_010163721.1:0-338 GCF_000695765.1 Mesitornis unicolor
CGCCTTGGCTGGAGTTGGCTGAGCACCCGCGCGCTCGCTGCACGCATGGGCAGTGCTCACCATGCAGGGGTTTGGGACGTGGCCTGGTGTCCTTGAGCTTGTCACCCCCAGAAGGGTTAAGGGGTGAGCAGTGACCGAAGGGGACAGCTGTGTCCTGCAGGGTGGACCTGGGCCTGTCCCTGTCACACAGCTCCCTCTTCTGGCTGCTGCCCCGCACCCAGCCCTGCCTCAGTTTCCCCCCTCCACCATGGTGGTACTGGAGAAACACACACATGGTCACACTGTGCCCCCCAACCCCGTCATCCGTCTGCCCATGTCCCTGTCCCTGTCCCCATCCC
>NW_010163721.1:353-697 GCF_000695765.1 Mesitornis unicolor
CCCCACACCCAGCCCTGCCTCAGTTTCCCCTGTCACTTTGACGGTCCTGGGGGAGGGGGACGCTCTTGGTCACACCACACCCCCCAACCCCACCACTCATCCCTGCAGCCCGAGGACATCGGCCAGTCGCCCATGGCCTCCATGCCCGACGGGGACAAAGTCGACTTGGAGGCGTTCAGCGAGTTTACAAAAATCATCACCCCGGCCATCACCCGCGTGGTCGACTTTGCCAAAAAACTGCCCATGTTTTCGGAGGTAAGGAGGGGAAACCAGGACAGGGCGGCAGGGCTGGGATCTCTGCGTTACCCGCCCCGTGCTGACACCCGTGTTCCCCTTCAGATGCC
>NW_010163721.1:792-1745 GCF_000695765.1 Mesitornis unicolor
ACGCTGAGCGGGGAGATGGCCGTCAAGCGCGAGCAGCTGAAGAACGGCGGCCTCGGCGTCGTTTCCGATGCCATCTTCGACCTGGGCAAGTCCCTCTCTGCCTTCAACCTGGACGACACCGAGGTGGCCCTGCTCCAGGCCGTGCTGCTCATGTCCTCAGGTAGCGGGGACGGGGACACACCAGGGAGGGGGCACCCTGGTGGGCAGTGCCTGGAGGGCAGTGGGTGGGCACCCTGATACCCAGAGCCCTCAGTATTTTGAGGATGGATGGGGTGGGCACCCCAATATCCAGAGCCTCCAGTATCTTGGGGTGCATGGGGTTGGCACTCAAATACCCAGGGGACCCAGCATTTTGAGGATGCATTGAGTGGGTACCCCAGTACCCAGAGCCCCCAGCATCTTGGGGGGCCTGGGGGTGCATGATGTGGCCATCCCAGTTCTTAGTGTTGCAGTCAGAGGGTGCATGGAGTGGATACCCCAGTTCTTAGTGCTGGGGGGTCCCTGGGTGGGCACCCTAACCCCTATGTCCAGGAGCATGCGGTGGGCACCTGGGTCCCCAGTGCCCAAGAGCACAGGGTGGCCACCTCAGTTGATGCTGCAGCCTGGAGGTCCATGGGTGGGCACCCCAATTCTTAGTGCTGCAGTCTGGGAGTCCATGGGGTGGGCACCCAAATGCCCTATGCCCAGGAGAACTAGGTGGGCACCCCAGTTCTTAGCACTGCAGTCAGGGGGTGCAAGGGCAGGCACCCCAATCCCCATACCCAGGAGCACAGGGTGGGGGCACCCCAGTTCTTAGCAGTGCAATCAGGGGGTGCAAGGGCAGGCACTCAATCCCCCATACCCAAGAGCATAGGGTAGGCACCCTAATCCTCAGTTTTACAGTCTGGGGGGATCCACGGGTAGACACCCCTGTTCTTGGTGCTGTAATCTGGAGGCCCATGGAGTGGGTGCCC
>NW_010163721.1:1817-2193 GCF_000695765.1 Mesitornis unicolor
CCCATGGAGTGGGTGCCCCAGTTCTTAGTGCTGCAGCCTGGGGGTCCCTGGGTGGGCACCCTAACCCCTATGCCCAGGAGCATGAGGTGGGCACCTGGGTCACCAGTGCCCAAGAGCACAGGGTGGGCACCTCAATTCTTGATGCTGCAGCCTGGGGGTCCATGGGTGGGCACCCCAATTCTTGGTGCTGCAGTACGGGGGTACAAGGGATAAGTACCCTAATTCTTGGTGTTGCAGTGTGGGGGTCCATGGGTGAGCACCCCCATTCCCTGTGCCCAGGAGCATGGGCTGGGCACCCTAACTCCTAGTGCTGCAGCCTGGGGGTGCAAGGGATGGACACCCCAGTTCTTAGTGCTGCAGTATGGGAGTCCGTGGA
>NW_010163722.1:0-216 GCF_000695765.1 Mesitornis unicolor
TAATAGATAATAGAAGATAATAGATAATAGATAATAGATAATAATAGATGATAATAGATGACAGATAAACAGATAATAGATAATAATAGATAACGTATAATATGTAATATATCACGTATAACACATGATATTATACATTTCTTTCTGCTTTCAAGTGGAAGCCAAAAGATAATGTCTTAATATATTAAAATACAGATATGTTATATAAATTTTTAT
>NW_010163722.1:229-471 GCF_000695765.1 Mesitornis unicolor
TATTTATATAATATATAAGATACATGCTATATTATATATGATATAAATAAAATGTAACATTATAATATATAAGAAATAAATATTTACTTAATAATTATATGCAATAATATCTAGCTAGTGATATATTCATATAAATCATAATAATGATATATAATAATAATATGAGATATTCAATACATAATAATATATAGGTTTATATAATGAATGTGTGTTTTAATATATTAACACATTATCCTTCAGCT
>NW_010163723.1:0-297 GCF_000695765.1 Mesitornis unicolor
GACTTCTGGGGAGAGGGGTGGTTTTTAGGGTGTCTGGGTGCCCCTGTGCAGGATCAGGGTGCTCCAGGGGTGCCCTTGCCCAGCGTGGGGGTGCTGTGGGGTTCTGTGGGGGTGTTGTGGGTGTCTTGGGGTGCTGTGGGGGTGTCTGGGTACCCCCATCTCACCAATGCTGAAGAGCTGCGAGTTCATGCAGTGGAAGTAGGTGACGAGGACGAGGGCCAGGGGCCGGGTGGCGTCGAAGAAGAGGAGGAACCCGGCCGAGAGGTCCAGGGCCAGGCCGCCCCCCGGGCCCCACCC
>NW_010163723.1:361-1002 GCF_000695765.1 Mesitornis unicolor
CGTCACCATCACCCCCATCACCCCCCTTATCCTCATCCTGACCCCTTCACCTCATCCTCCTCACCTTCCCGTCACCCCTGTCACCTTCCTCATCATCACCCGTCCCCATCACCCCCCTTACCCTCATCCTGACCCCATCACCTTCCCCTCTATCACCCTCCTCATCCTCACACGTCCCTGTCACCCTCCTCATCATCACTTTCCTGTCACCCCCATCACCCTCATCGTTACCCCAACCCTGTCACCCCCCTCATCCTCAGTGTCCCCGTCACCCTCCTCAAACTCACCCCAACCCTGTCACCATCATCCTCAAAACTCTGTCACCCCCATCGCCTTCCTCATCCTCACCTGTCCCTGTCACCCCCATCACCCTCCTCATCCTCCAAACTCCATCACCCACCTCATCACCTGCTTCTCTCAACTCCATGAATCCCCATCGCCACCCTCATCCTCACCTGTCCCTGTCACCCTCCTCATCCTCCCATCTCCATCACCCCCTCATCACCCTTTTCACCCTCACCCCTCCTGTCATGCCCTTGTCACTCTCCTCATCCTCACAACCCCATCACCCCCCATCACCTCACCCCTCGTCCCCCCGCTGTCCCCGTCCCCTCCTCACCGGAAGGGCGCGAAGAGCCAGT
>NW_010163723.1:1020-1844 GCF_000695765.1 Mesitornis unicolor
CCGCCCAGGCTGCCTCCAGCTTCTTCAGCCCTGCGATGAAGTAAACGATGAAGATCTGGGGGGAGAGGCGACGGGGGGTGACGGGGGTGACAGGGATGATGGGGGTGACAGGGGGTGATGGGAGTGACAAGGGTGATGGGGGTGACGGGGGCTGCAGGGGACAGGGCCCCACCTGGGCGCGCAGGAGGGTGTAGTTCCACAGAGGCACCTGTGCGTTCCTCTTCTGGGGACGGAGGAGCCCGTCCAGGGACCTGTGGGGACACAGGGGGACATGGGGGGCAGTGGGGACACAGGGAGATGGTGAGGACGAAAGGGGACCCCCAGAGAAGGGGTGACCAGGCCACTGCCACCCCCACTGCTGGTGCCACGGGGGACACGTGTCACCACCCCATGGGGACACAGAGCCACAGGGAAACCCTGGTGCCATGGGGTCACGGGGGACACCAGGGGGACCCTGGGCTGTGCCACCCCATGGGGACACTGGGGACAGCAGGGCCTGTGCCACCCACGGGGACCTTGGTGACCTGCAGCACCCAATGCCACCCAGCACCCCCAGTGCCACCCCATGGTCACCCCCTGCCTTGTTGTAATGGGGTACCCCCATAACAGCCACCCCATAGAGACCCAGTGCCACGGGGACCTCAGAGCCTGTGTCACCCCACGAGGGACACCGAGGTCTGTGCCACCCTATGGAGGACACAGAGCCATGGGGACCCAGTGCCGCAGGGACACCAGAGCTTGTGCCACCCCCTGGGTGACACCATGACCTGTGCCACCCCACGTGTGACACAGTTGTTTGGGAAACAACAACCCGGTGCAGCGCT
>NW_010163724.1:0-255 GCF_000695765.1 Mesitornis unicolor
GTATGTGGAGGGGTGTATATGTATGTGGGGGGATACACACCTGCGGGGGGTATGTGGAGGGGTGTACATGGATGCGGGTGTATGTGGGAGGTGTTCATGTGTGGGGTTGTATGTGCGGGGTGTACGTGTGTGTAGGGGTGTATTTGAGGGTGTACATGTATGTGGTTGTATGTGCTTGGGGGTGTACATGTGTGGGTGTACATGTGTGTAGGGGTATGTGGAGGTGTGTATATGTATGGGTGGGTGTACGTGTGT
>NW_010163725.1:0-24446 GCF_000695765.1 Mesitornis unicolor
CTTCCCTGTACTCTGGCCCGTGAAATTGGGCTACATGTATACTGGGAAGAAAAAAAACACAATTAGACTAAGAAAATAGATTCTTGCCTTGTATTAATAACATGCATACTAATCTTAAAATAAAATTAAAATGTGCATTTGGAGGAGTATTTTAAATATTAATAGACATGACTTCTAACTTTGTAGCATTAATAATTGTTTTGCTGTTCTTTATTTTTATTACTTATGTTTTAAAATCTTCCTTGGCTTTCTAACGAATCCAGGCTGCTGGGGCTTGGACTTGTCTTACTGCAGTTTAAAGGGATTTTACCATTGACTTCAGTAACAGCCAGCTCTACTTTCACTTATACCTTGCAGCTTCTTTTAATTTCCTTTACTGTATGCATTAGCCCAGAGGTAATACTTCCAATCCTGTTATGGAAAGATCCTTTTTAAATGTCAGCATTTAACTATTTCAGTGGATGTGTGAATTAATTTTCTTATGTTTTGATGACTAATACTGAGGGGAACTATTAAACTGTATCCTTAAGCTGTTTATATACATATTTAACTGGGGAAAAAATATATTTGGAAATCTAAAAAGCTTCCCGGTTAATAATGAGTGATTTTGGTGTGGTTTATTGCCCTAGGAAGAATAAATGAATGTGGTTACTGGAAAACCTGTTTAGTCTCATATTATATTTCCCCCAGAGGTCCCAGTACAAAGCCTACTGGAGTCAATGGAGGCTTGGAGTGCAAGCATTCTTCCAGTGCCTTTGGTTTAGCAATAACAGTTACTTATTAACCTTTGGTTGCTGGACTAGGGTGGATACCTTTCCAGGAAAAAAATGACCACTAATGTTTAACTCAGGGAAAAGGAGAAAAACAATTTTTTTAAAAAAGTATATTTTTAAGCAATAAATCCATTGAAACACCTTTAAAATGAGAGGGAGCTAATCAGGAGGGTTTTCTGGTAATTTACCAATCTCTCTGTATCTTTTTCCTGGCTGGCTAATCAGGCACTTCAGGCTTTTTGCTGGATGGGAAAGGAAAGAATAATTAATACCAATCATATGACAAAAGTTATAACAAGGAGTGAAAGAGGGTAACTCCAAAGAGGAGTGAAGACCACCCTTTGCCCAGGTTCATAGCTTAGTTTAATTTAGATGTTTTTATGGAGGAAGAGAAGGGAAATATTTTGCAGTGTCACATGTCATTATAATGGAACTATCTCTGGACTTCTCTTTCTTCCTTTGTTCCCTTGTTATGTTTCCTGCCTCAGATTTGGGAAGGAAATGCACTCCAGCTCCAACACAATGACTTAGTCCTTCACAGTGTGCGGGAAAAGTCTGAGAACTTGTTAATGGTGGTGGCCTGTCAATATCCTTACTCTCCTTATGAGAGTTGGCAAGACATAAATCATCCTTATGACTTCACTTCTGCTTTTTCCCAGTGACTTATCTGTGTGGCAACAATATTCAGTAAGCATTTTGTCTGGTAAAAGCCAACAAGCATTTTGAAGAAGTGGTCATTCTTCAACTTTTCTGTCAAAGACAGAGACGATTTTAAAGTGTTTTTCCTGTGCCCGAATTAAAGAAATACTAGCCAATAATAATGCCATCAATCTGTCCTGTCCATCTAGGACTGATATTTTTACACTCTCCTTCCCACCATCATAGATATCTACTTGTCTAATCTCGATAGCTATCTATCTCACCTAGATAGATAGATAGATAACCAAGAAAATGACATCATAATGGGACGAGCTATTTTACCATCTTTTAAAACATCACAGAGAGCAGTCTATGATACATTTCATTAGGTTATTTAACCCTTAAAAAGTCTGTCTTTCAGGGAAGACTAAGCAGAGAAGATAAAGTTACAAATACTTTACAAACAGAAAAAGAAATCAAGAAGTAATCCTTCAAAGAGCAGGAAGAATTCTGTGTGTTTTAAAGGACACTGGATCAGCTCTCTGACCACATCATGCACTCTTGTCTGTCAGTTGATACTGACAAATACTCACAAGAGTGTTGAAGTTTGCTGAAATGAACAAGGTGAAGTAGCTGCATATGTATACATATAACATAAATCCTGCATGTTAAGAACTCCTCAGTAATCAAGACTGTTGTGTGATACCCTGGTAAGCTGCTGGGCATACACATTATTTCTTTTTAAAGTTGTTTATGTTTGTTGTTATTGTTATTATTTGTAATAGTAGTACTAAGAAGGCTAGGCCATCACAGTGAGCCTCCTGTAAGCCATCAGTGTGCAAAAATTATATTTTACCAGAACTGGAGTTTAAGCTAAAGAGGAAAAATCTTAAGGCCAAAATTTAGTAATGTCTTACGAAGATTTTAAAAAGCTCAGCTGGAAAAAAATTGCATATCCGAAAGTTCACTTTTTTCTTACCAATTCAAAACAAGCTTAGACTGAAAAGTCTGAAAGCTGTCAGCGTGGAGTAAATAAACTGAGTCTACAGTAGTAAGGTAGTTGCAGAGATGGCCCATCACAAAACTTCTCTCATAGCTAGCACAGTTTTATGTAGAGGCATCTGCTTCTGTTCTTGAGTAAAGAAAATGAATTGTCATTTCAACTCAAAAGGACTTGGCTCAAGGATTGCCATTTTAACTCCCTTTTGGCCAGATGTGAAACATTAGGTAGTCTGTCAGAGCTGGAACTGCAGGCCAACAGCATCTGGCTGAGTGCACTGAGCTCTGTGACAAAACATTTATTACCATATTACTGAAAGGTTGTTGTAAGCATAAATGGCAGTATAACTTAGGTTTTGATTCACAGTTTATGTTAAGACCTCTTTGAACCTACATTACTACTTTTTGTGGTTCAGGCAATGAAAGGTGCACTCACTGCAAGTGGGAATCTCTTGTCATTAATCAGGGCTCATGAGTATGAATTTTCTGTAAAGCTCCTTGTAATTTCCTTTGTTTAAATGCCAGAAATCTTTAAGGAATTTATCAAATTTATTGAAGACCATTTCTGATTGTGAAATGAAACAATCTAAAAATATTGATTTTAGGGTTTAAGCAAAACTGACGCATGAAAAGAGAGTGTATTATTGCTTTCATACAGTCAGGACAGTGTTGAACTGACTCGGGTGATCTATTAAATTATCTGTTTGCCTTTATTTTTTTTACCACAGAAGTGGTGACAACTTGATGTAAGATTTCCCATTTGCAGAAAGAAAAAAGAAAAGATCCATAAAGTTTGAGTTTACTTTTGATTTATTTAACACTTTTTATGTTAAAAATTTTGTTTCAAAATGAAAATACTCTCTGAGCAAAATGCCAGAAATGTTTTCCTGTTTGAAATGTTTTGTCAGGCTAAACACATATTTGCAAAAGCCTTGAGTTTCACAGAAACTGGATTTTTTCATACAACTGCAACTTGTCAAAAAAATTAAGCCAGTATTAGCCTTAATTTGTGCTGATATGAGTGTGAGAGAGGAGTTGGGCCACATGTTCCCATTTGCTCATTCTAAGCTCTGTTATGAACTGTCCAGTTTCAGTACAATCAAATTAGATTTGAGATATCCACAGATCAGCCAGCTAGAAACATTTTTAAAGGTGGTGGTGTGTGAGAGTGTGTCTGTGTGCACACATGTGTGCTTTTGGAGGTTTTCTTTGAGGTTATGGTCTGCAATTTCATCCAATTTTACATAAGCTATTTAGTTTTAATGGAAGCTTTGACCACCGATATAAGAAAACAGTTTCCATTAATCAAATTTAGAATGCAGAGGATGACTTAATAGTGTGAATTTTCTTTGAGGTTTTCCTCCCAACACAGGAACACCATGTTCTGTTTGAAAAATTGAAGTTGATAAGGCATAAGGATGTTTCTTTCAGTAGATATTGAACCCACAGATTCATTGCTTTTGTTACTTAATCCTGCTTTGGAAATTTTCAGAAGTCATCGGTTCTGGAAATGATCAAAAGCAAGAGCTTCCTTACAGAGGAAGATTTCCTGTTTAAAATGAATGAGAACAGCCATTCAAGGATTACCCTAGTAACATTCAGCTATGAAGGACCAGGGAACCATGATGCAATTTCATAGACATTGTAAAATGTATTTAATACTAAAACAGTAGTAACAATAATAGTAAATGGCTCCTCTTAAGAATATTTATGGTAATGAAACTCATGCTAGTTGAAACATATTAGACACTAGCAACAGAGTCAAATATCAAGATATTGACACAGCAAGATAGAAAGAAAAGACTAAAAGAAAGACCTGATCTCATTCCCTGTTCTGCTGTTGGACCACAGGAAAATCTCAGCTCCAATAAAATCAAAGGGGTTTTATACTGAATTCAGTTGATCCTGGTTTGCTTTCTTTGTTTTCTTTTTTTCCCAATGTATGATGCAAAAAGAACTTAAATCTTTGTCTTTACATGCATTTAGTGAAGAAATAATGACAATAGCTAGCTCCCTGATGTTGATTAGCCAGCTGACTGTGTGGAAAAAAAATTACACAAACATAAAATTAAAAACACCGAACAACTTTAGGAGCTTTCTAAATCAGGAAATGCAGATTTGGATGGATTTCTTATAATTTACTAGGCTCACATATTCCTAAATACATAAGCATCCCAAGTGTTTTAAAGGTATTTGGATGTGTTGGGGCTGGAGTTTCAGCCTTAATTATAGATTTCCTCTGCCTGTGTATATATTTGATATATACAAGCAAGAACACTAACATTGTTTTTGGAATGCACCTGGGTGTTTGATGATGTTTTGTACACCATATAGTCAAACACAGCCAGGTCAGAGTGTAAGAAGATCAGCCTCTCTTCCTTTTTATTTCTTGTATGGCATAAGTCAGCAAGGTGGGCACAGTATGAGTTTTGCCAGGTTGCTTTTTCATGTCTCCTCCAAAAAACACTGCTTCTCCTCTTGTTTTCTAAAGATAAATGACTTACTTGCACTTCCAAAGGTTTGGGCTTATTACTGTCCTCTACAGTGGGTAGAAGACACTACTGCATATGATTTCTTCACAGTAGTCTTTCTCAGCTCTTCAAAGTGTTTTCTTTGTACCCTGTTGCTAACTCAGAGGAAGCCAGACAGCCACCCAGGAGCTGATCCAATAGCCTTCATGTTGGTTGTGCTTGTACTACTCTGATGCATCATCTTGCCTCTGGACAAGAAAAAGAACAGAAACAGAGTATGTATTTTTACCACCTCTGAACATGATATTCCTGTCTGATGAAATTGTTTTCAACCTCATTCCTTAGAATCTTCAAAAAGCTTGCAAAGGTGATGGATAGGAAAGAATATATTGGAGATGTATTGTGTGGTTAAGCTATATACCTTCTCACACAGGTGTTTTTGGTTCTAATGAAGAGCTTGTGTCATGCCATTGCCGCTTGGTTATTCTCAGAAGTAGATTTGCTGTGATCTTACAACTCCTGACCAGATGTCACCCCTCTGATGTGACCCCAGGGGGGGTTCTGGGGGTGGACGATCACTGGATAGTCCTTCCAAGGATCAATGCTGGTAATACCTTTCCAAGGACAGCATCTCTCCTTTCTGCCTGTTATCAGGATGTTGATCTCGCAACCCATTCACTAGTAAAGCAGAGGAAAAACAGTTGCTATAAGACCATCAGCATTATACTTTTAGTTTATACCAGGAGTTAATTTCTGAAAAGAAGTCTCCTGTTATGCCCGCTTTCTGCAGTTTGTTTGCTCCAAGGCCACATTACAATGTGGACCAAACTGGAGAGCTTTCAAATCAGAAGATGAGATCTAGCCAGGCTCTTCATGCACTCACACTACTTCTGACCCATTGGGCCAGACTAGAACTAGTCTGCAGTAATGTTCTGTAATGACCAAAGTGGAGAAGCTGGTCCTCAGGATCAACTTTTTCTTCCTAAAGATATGCTCCTATTACAATGCATCACTTGCTAATGCAGATACAGATATTATCTCTATTTCGTCTTGTGAGCATAGACATACATCAGTGTTTGCTGGAAACTGGTGACTGAGCAGCTTCGCACGATGGTATCTTCTGCACACAATTTTCCTCCAGAGCTTGACCTTACAGTATCAACCATCTAAGCATGGATGTTCCCCTCCTTGGCTGCTTCTTATGACTCCAAGTGAAGGCTACAGCTTCCTTCCTGCATGATAGCAGACTGCCCAGCTGCCACACCTCTTTGCTGATAGATTTAAGCATTTTCAGGCCTGAAGTTGCATTCCCTCCAGCTGCTATTAATGTATACGATTTTTACAAGGCAAGAATAAAGGGATTTAAGGGAAGAAAGAATAAAAGTGAATTGTCAGAGGAAATCCTCCTATTGGATTCCACTGTTTCCTTCTATTGTTGAAAGTCGCGGATGCTGAAGTAAATTTCTACTGAGACGGGAATCCCACATTAACTATTGTCATCCACATTTGGTCATGGCCAGCAGTTAAATTATTCTTCCTTCTTGTTTGAACAGCTGGTGCATGCAGTGGTATTTCAGACATTTTTCTGAGTAAGCATGCATATTACTTCCCACTGGTCACTGTCCTCTGAAATGGACCAAAATGAGTGAAATAAAAGTGTTGAACTTTCCATAAACTCTCTAGCAGCTCTGGTGGAATTGCATAGAGCAGGATGCTTGCCAAAATAAACAACTTACAGAAGTGCCATATTTTTGGTTGATTTTGGCTTTGGGTTTTTTATTTGTCTTTTTTAGATTAATTTGTATGGAACATAATTGAATTCCTTTACAGTACTCTTGATTTTTTCCTTGATGACTCGTCTAGCGAAATTTCTGAGAAACCCTTCCAATCCTGAAATGTTTCTCCAATCACTACCTCCTGAAGGCATAAAATCAGAGTGTGGGGCAATCTCTGTTTTTAAATGTGGTACTTAAAAGAGAGTTTAAAAATCTCATTGTAAATCAGTTCTAACACTGAATGTCTGTAAAGGGAATCTGTGGTCCTCCTTGACTGACCAGGTATGACATTATCCTTGCAGGCTTGATTGTATTTTCTCTGCTTGATCATGAATGCCCTTTACTGGGTGAATGTGGGTCCCTAATATTCACTCTGATCAGGAGTTCTACTCGTAAAAGGCACAAAACTGATCCCAGTGAAAAACCACTCGAAGAAGGAATCCAAGTAAGAGTGTTAGCTGTTAATACAATACAGATGCAATAAGAAGAGTAGAAAGACAAGCAGCAACCTACCTTGTAAAGTGATATAACAGGCAGTGTCTTTGATAAGTTAGTTACTTAAAAGAGGGAAAGAATCTAAAAACTGTCTGAACGTGACCTGTAGAGTTTTTCTTCATGGGACAGTGTCCTAGCTTTGACAAATCCACCATTCCTCTGCCTCCCAACACTCCCTTTTCTACTGCAACAGGCAGTGCAGGGACACACGAGGCCTAGCTGCGACAGAACATAGTGTGAACAGCTACAGTGCGAGTGTGAGTCCAGCTATGCCAATCTTAGCCCTCTGGCTGAAATTACTCAAGACATTGGCAAAAAGCTGGCTTCAGAAGTTTCCAGTCCCCCCTCTTGCCCTGGCGCCTTGTATGCCCCATGCTAGTGTTTACCATACCCTCAGGTTGCACTTCTGTGACAAATTAAACCGTCATAGCCATGGTCTCATCTCAGTACTTTGCTCTGGCTCTCCCACTGCCTCTCTTGCACTAACCCTTCAGAAACCCCTAATAGTTTTCTGTATAGGCTTTTGAACCAGCTCCGAGACACTGGGATCCATCAGTGATGGAGTAAGAGGGGTGGAGATTGCAAGAGAAAGGGAGGAAGAATAGTGGCAGAGCTGCTTTAGATTGCTTTAAGCTGTTGAGAAACCTCACCCTCACCCACAGCAGCATGTGGGGCTACTCAGTGAGCTGAATTACTGAAATGATCTACATTTAAAAAAAAAGGAAACACAAAGCAAAAAAAGCCCTTCTCATAATGGATTGTATTGGTGTGTCCGGAGGAGCAGCAAACCATGGCGGAGTATTTGTTCCTGTGGGGTCACTATGGCTCTCAGTCTGCCCCATGAATTCCATCTCTTAAATTTCCTCCAGAACCAAGAAGTGAACGGAATATGCAAAATCAGAAAAAAAGAAAGTTAAAAGGCCTTTTTTAAAAATGAAAGTTGTGGATTCTTATTTACATTGGAGATACCTAATTAGAATATCCAATTTAAATAGCCCGTTCAAAGTTATTGAATGTGTATGTAGGTACTCTGTGCCTCAGTTCTGTCAACAAAAGCCTGTTGTGCCTTTCAGGAAAGCTAATTAACTCTCCTAAATGTGTTTTCTAGAAATATTGGAATATAAATAATCCCAACAGAGTGGTTTGAACAAATTAAAACCAGTCTGTTAGAGTGACAGCATGCTTACTTAACTCGAGATAAAGTAATGGGCTCTTTGATGTCGTTTTATTTGAGCCGACTTCCCAAAATTGTTTTCTACATTTCATTTTAACATCTTCAATTATGTTTTTGTGTCTCATTGAAGTAAAATCCTGTTTATTTTATATTTTTAAATGAAGCACCATTTGAAAATTTTTTATATAAAATATTTATTATTTTGACAGGATTTTAGGCACCAGATCATGATTATATTACATTACATTACAATACATTACATTACATTACATTGCATTACATTACATTATATCGTATCATATCGTATCATATCATGTTATATCATGTTATATCGTGTTATGTTATATTATGTTACATTATATTTATGTGAAGGGTGGCAGAGCTTTCTTATCAAGCACACAGATAATCTGAGTGGCTGATAAAATGTTGCCTTCACCTTTCTTTTTGGATATCTCTGTGTGAGGAAGATGTTTTGTGTTAGAAAGCTGTGTTTGTATTTAAATTGATCTTTTAATGTTGTACATTTCCCAGGACAAAGAATATAGCAGAACTCTCCTTAGTAATTTTATCCCTGGTTGTTCAGGTTCTGAGCATCTCACTCAGTCTCATTTGTTTTGTTCCATTAGCACCTACATCATGCGGTCTTTTAATTTCCACAGCACCCAAGTGAATCTTCAGGAGATAAAACCACTGCATGTTACCTGTCCTTTAACTGTGTTGTTTCGGTTGGTTTGTATGTCATTATTTCTTTAGTACAGCCATGTCTTTGTGTTTCTGCATAAAGATCGTGAAGCAGAGTTGTCTTTCTTTCATAGAGAAGTGTGGTTATAACAGCTTTACTCCCATTGGAACTGACAGCAGCACTATATAACACACATTATAATAATTTCATGCCTTGCACCTTTTTCTTTAGGAAAAATGATAGATGGCCAGAATCGATCACTCAGGACGTTAGTAGCATCTTTAAAAGAGGAAGCACCATGTAAAATGAGCAGAAGTCTGGTGTGACTGGTTCACGCACTCTATGAGGATGCTTTCAGGGCTCTAAAAAAATGGATTTCATCACAGGGCACAGCTATGTCCCAAATCGCTTCCCTCATCTGCTCAGATGACTTCAAAGAAACCAAAGAAATACAGAAGTCAGCCTTGTGGCAGAGTGAGCTGGAACTGATGCCTTCTACTGAGATTTATGGTTTATCTGGGGAAAAAAGAAGTCTTTCTGTTCTCTGTTCTAAATGAATCAACTGCCTCCCTTATATATGGGCTTATAAAGGGCTGTGGGTGCTGGCTTCAGAATTCTACTTACTTGGTTGGGGAAAAAACACAAAGAAAGAAGAAACCCTTAGTGGAGGTGAGGGAGAATGAGAGCATTTTAGTGTTTTGTATTACATACTTCTGTTTCTTGTCAAACCCTCCTCATTCCTGTTCTATTCATAGATGACTGTACAGGAAAACAAACTGTAATAGTTACCATCTGAGGAATCCATAGGCAAAATAGACTTAAAGGATCTCTTGGGCCAAATCCCAGAACGTACAATTTATTATGTTAATTTGAATTAATGCACTTTGACAACAAGAGTCAGAGTTGCAACAGTTTAAGTGGCTTAAATAACAGAGGGTTGTTTTCTGAGTTTCTGGACTTCTGCTGTTCCCAGTGAATTTGGCAAGAAAACAGAGCACTAGAGGACAGATTTTTCCCTGATCCATCTGCAGTTCACACTTGGGAGCAAAAAGTCCTCCTTACATAGCTTACAATCTGTGCTTTATGCTTTTAAAATATTGGGTAGAAATCACACTGGATAAGCTAAACTACCAAAGCTTCAGGGTAAGAGCTTAATGGATGTTGGGAAGATCCGAAACCAAGGAATATACCTTATAGGTGTCAGAATTGAGCAGCTGTGCTCTCCTCCATTCCAATGAGACAATTTTCTGGATGGCAGAGTAGGGGCCCTTCTGGAGAACTGTGCTATGGACAGACAGTGCCTGCCCAGAAGCAGTAGAGAGCCATTGGTTTACTTTATTTTCCTTTATTATTGCAATATTAAACAGGATCTTCATTATCTCTTTAATGTGTATTTTCTGCAGCTGAGTATTGCATCCCTAGAGCTAAAGCAGAGGTGCCAGTTGTTACAGTAGTCCTCAAATACATATACGTCCTGGAAGTGATCCTTATCGTGTTTGACACAAAATCGTAATTTCTAACCTTCATTCCTAATATTTGTATTATTATTAGTATGAATTGTACTATTATAATTATGAATTATTAAGAGCATGAATAATGTATTTTTTGAAAGTTACTACTGCCCTGAAACATACAGTAATATTAAAAAGTGTACTTTGAAGAAGTTATCTTAATAGACAATAAAACATATTTAATATCCTTTCATATTGTTGTATTTTGCTTTTAAGTCATACTCGCTGGCAGTCCTTGAGATTTATTCTGGGCATTTTTTTGATTAGAAGCAACCAAGACAAGATGGTAGCACTCTGTCTCACAATGCAGAGCTAAAATTGTGTCAGCCACAGCTGCATGAGCTTTTCCAAATTTAATTTTTAAAGTGCTTGAGAATAGGCAGATGAGAACATAGTCTCTGAAGTTCAACAAAACGTGAAATCAGATGTTAAGATGCTGTTCTCTAATCTGCCAGAAGTGGCAGTAAGGATCTTTGTAAGCTATCTTTGATTTGACTGAACTAAAATCTGAAAAAGTAATAATAATGGTGTTCCCAATAAGAAGAAATTGGGAGCAGGACCCTTTGAGATTGTGCTGTGTATCAGTGTATACAGGCAGGTAGCTGTGTACGAGTGTATGCCTACATGCACTAGGAAATGGGGAAGTGTTTGGGAACAATCTTCAGACGTAGCACTTTTTATGATGCTTAAATATTTATCTCACCCCTGAAGACTAGCAGATAAAAGTCCTAGACTGAAGTACTCAGTTTTTCTATTGAACTTTATCTGCAGAGATATTTTTCTAAAAAATCTTTGACAGAGTATGTGTGTATAAAAATTTATGTATACATATTGCACATCCCGAATTTTGCACTCCAGAGTATGACATACATTTTGCTTCAAAGGAGGAGAAAAGTAGTTGATGATGTCTAGGTGTTTAGAAGATTAACTGCCAAACTCTGTTTTCAGTTAAACCACTATTAAAGCTATTATTTCTAGATTTTGCACTAAAGTATTGTGGAGTGGGTGCCCAGAAGCTACAATAATGTCTTTTTGTTGTTGTGTATGTGTTTTGTTTTGGTTTTCAAAATAAACAATCTTCTTTCCCTGAAATTGCAAAGACTGACAGGTCTTGAAGAACTGAAGTTCCTGCAACACCACTGTGTCCCAAAGCTCTGTGCATCCTATGGCTCCTATGATTGGTATTGATAACAAAAATAAGGTGAACACTTCTTGATGAGTGTTTTTTGCCAGAAAAAAAAAAGTAAAGTAGAGCTGGTTAATATTACTAAACAGCTACTACTCAAAGGTAAGATAAAACAACACAATGTTCAGTGAAATATTCTTAATACCAAAAAAAAGCTTTTGTTAACATTAGTACCCGTGAAAGATCCAGGCAGCAGTGATAATCCACTTATTAAAAAAAATCGCTGTTACTCAAAAAACAGGTATGTGAATTTTATGAATGTTCCTCTCAAATTCAGAAAAAAAATATGCATTAAGATGTGTTGCTGAGAAGTTTTATTTTTAAATGAAAATTGTAATTAAATTGGTGTCTGAGTCTTGAATACAATGTTTATCTTTTCAACATAGGACTTTTCACCTTTTTTTTGGCAATTCTCTACTTTTTTACACATGGCCTAATACTGTATCTCTTGTTTCAGGGAGTGGTATATAGCCATATAAATAGCTAGGATTAACTGCATGCCTAAATACTGAAGTGGAACTACTTGTATAAGGAGCTACTACACAGTGGGAATAAAACAGAATTGGGTGTAGAATTGTTTGTTTATTACTCATCAGGCAGAATTACTTGACCACCCAAATGAAGTCCCTGAGGCAGTATCTGAAAACCAGCAGAAAAAACACCCTCCAAAAAAACCAAAAATCAAATTATGTTCTTACAAGTGGTCTTTACAGTAGGTTTTTTCTTTAGTTTTATTCTGGACAGTTTTTTTACAGTTTATTAATGATAGGGTTAAGGAGAGCATTTGAACTTAATTAGTGATGTAAGATAATAAATGTAATTACAGTATGAAGAGCAGTTAAAATATCTTGGTACATACAAGTGACTGTATTCATTACCACAGTAATTAACCCACATATAAAATGATTTTTCAAACCAAATTCTTGAAGCTAGTGACAAATTTGGAAAGCTTTCTTAAACTATAAGAACCTCACTGGCGCCATCCAACTTCCTCTGAAGTCAATGGAAATTTTGCCTGCAACTTCAGTGGAAGTAAACAATGAGATAGTTTGGAAAACAAAACTAAAGAGTCGCCATTAGTGAGTCATGAAATCTGGAATCAAGTTCCAAGAAAGTCTGCAAGTCCTTCAGTCTCCATGTGAAAGTACAAAGCAGAATTTTAAAAATCTTTTTCTTTCTAGGAGAATGCTGAGATAGGGAGCAATGTCTTCTGGCACGTCCCCATATGTGAACCATTAAGCAAATGTCCATGCTGTTGTACCCAGAGCTGTGATTCTGCATTCCAGCCTTTTTGAGACTGGTGTATCTCATCTATGACCAGAGATGTGGGTATTCAAAGCCTAAAATGGTGCAGAGGTCTGGTAGAAATAATTTATAGTTGTCTAAATTGCATATCTCTCATATTAGAAGAGCTAGAAACAGATTTTACAGTTTTTATACTGTAGATATTTTCCCTAAGAGGTTTTTTGGTAATCTGAACAAAGAAAAACTATGGTTCATAAAATTCTGAGAGTATTCCTTGGGATAAGCATACTCATAGAACCTGGGATTAGAGCAATTAATGACAACATAATCTTTCAGAATGAGAGATCCTTTCTTTGCAAGGTATAATGAGAAAACATTTTCCCACACAAGATCCCTTGTTGCTTAAAGGGTGAAAAATTCTCACATCAGGATAGAAGACAGGAGGAAACATGACTGGCATGGAGTTTAACTCCCTGTGAAAATACTATGGGAAAGGCCACTTCAGTAAGTGCGCAACTGTGTAAATAAGGATTTCATCCACTGGACTGCCATGGTTTCTTGGAATACAATGGCGGTTCAGTTTGAACGTATTGTGCATATATCTGAGTTCTGCATACTGGCTGTCAAGGCTCTCTCTTCAAACAAAGCCTTATTGTTTATTAAAATGTTTCATAAGTCCTTGTTGTGGGAGCAACAAACCTCTCCTCCCCACCAAAGCCAGATCCCGTTCAGAGCACAATTTGGAATGCATGTCCTTGTTAATTTGAAGTACAGAATAGACTCTCTGTGGTCTGTGCTAAAAATCCATCTGAATGCAATGTCTTTCCCCTAAGCTTAAATGGGCCATGGTGCTTTGTGTCAAAATAAAAGCACACAGTGACCCTGACACTCTGCTCTGGCCAGGCCATTTTCTGTCTACAAGTGGAGGAGAGTATCAAAAGAAAGAATATTTCAGTCTACCTCTCAGTCTCCCTTTTTTTTGCCCATAGTTTAAGTAGTAACAACCTTATTCAGGGCTTTACTAAATTTTGCTTAGCTATATCTTCTCCAGAAGGCATTGGAACAGAGAAATACCACACTTTGTATCTAATAGAAGTGTGATCGTTGCATGCCTTCTATACTGGGCTGCAAAGTGGACAACACAGAGATACTGTGCTTCCTCTTGTTTGTCTGGGATTTTGTTCCTTTACAGCACCAGAAATGCTAGAGAAACTGTAGTACAGTGTATTTAATGCTCTCATTTTCTAAGTTCTAATCTTTTAAGTGCAAATATGAAACATTCAATTTCAAATAGGGATTTCATTTAGTCATAAATTTTCTGTAATTACTTAGCAGTGGCTTGTAAGACTATTTTGCATCTTTCTGATTGCCTGAAATCCATATTTGTGTTTCTACTGAGAGTAGTTAGATGTATTAACTCATGAATATAGGACTTAAAAGTTTGTATCCTTTGGTAAATGAAAGTTATTAATGCATAAAATTGTTTCACAAGGACTCAGAAGCTGTAGAGTGGCTAAGATGTCTTTTGTTTACTGCTGCTAAACAAGACCACAAGTCTGTATTGAATCACAGCTCGCTGACTCCCTTACTACTTACCGAGAGAACTATAATTGCCACTCTAGCCAAT
Organism: Mesitornis unicolor; assembly: GCF_000695765.1. Lineage (NCBI taxonomy): Eukaryota > Metazoa > Chordata > Aves > Mesitornithiformes > Mesitornithidae > Mesitornis > Mesitornis unicolor. Next base: position 14,578 of record NW_010163725.1, read on the forward strand.
GGGTTAAACAGGTCCCTTACTGATGAAGAATTGGGATGTATAATCTCTAGGGTAAATGGCATTATAATTTTAAATGTTACAAACATTTTTGTGGTTTTTAAAATAATGTATTTTTCCTAAGAAAACTATTTTGATTCTTGATTTCACAGTTTTCTGAAGTCCTCTGATTCAAAACATTCTGTATGTGGCTGGGGGTATATCACAGTATCCTGTCATTTCCTTCCAATTAGGACCTTTACTCAAGACGACACAACTTCCATTTTTGGGGGGGAAGTGGAAGTGAGGTAGGGAAAAGACAAAATAAATCCCTCAGTGGCATATGTTTCAGACCAAAGACTTAAAAAAAATGATATAGCATAACAGGGTAAAGAACTGAAAATACAACAATAAAGTGCATCTAGGATAAATATGCAAAACAAATTATTCTGTTTTTTCTTCTAAAAAAGAGTATTTAAAACATAAATATAAACCAGGATTTTTCTACTGGAAAACCTCAAAGCCCAATGTGAGCACATTCCAAAATAAACCCTGGAATGAACAGTTCAACATAAACAACAATGGCCCACAAAAAGCATTTTTGGACCATTGATGGACTTTCCATTTTTCTTCATACTGACAGCTCAGGAGAGCTTCCAAGTGTGTGGGTACATGCAAAGTATCAGTTAAAGCAGAAATGGTGTCATGCATCCTATCAAAATGAAAACGCAGTAGCCTAAGCTCCCTGCATTCACTGATGGGGCTGTATGGAAAATGTCCACCACTGAAAGCTTGCTGCAACTCTGCACAGCTGACTCCCTCTCTGGCAATGCTGTGTGATCTTCTTGCACAGCAAAAGTGCGAGGATCTCCTTGCTAGTGTGGTAAACCAACACACCGTGCTCCCTGGTGAGCTGCCACAAGGCAGAAGTGAAGATCTCGTACAGGTTGTTTTCTCATTTCCCACTTCTCAAACACAGAATCACTGCCGTTTGCTTTTATGCCAAGAATTATTTGGCTTTTAATTGAAACTAATAGTTTTCACCAAAACGTTTTGCCTGTGCCTTGCCAAAGGCAGTTCATCTCACCCATTTCACTTTGAAGGCTTAATCATCTGAGTGTTAAACACTTGCTGCTTTGCTGAACAGTAATTTGTTTTTTCATCCTTCTTTTAGTAATATTCCAGGACAGAAGTGAGCACATGTGAATGAGTAAGAACCAGGGCAAACTGGGTGTGGGAAGGACTCAGTCTCTCAGTCTCCATGGCAAAATAATGCCTTTGTTTCTAGTAGCTTTCTTTCTGGAGGCAAATAAAATTCTTCTTCACTGAGTGCCCTTCCTGCTCAGCGAACCATGGCTGGACAACACTTCTCACCACCTTAGCATGGATGGTGCTGAGGAGGCATATCTGAGGAGATTTTGACTTTTTGGTTTGTTTGTTTTTTGAAGCAAACCATAGTGTTCCTACCTTTGGGGATCCAGCTGCTACTGCCACAGTTCCTTCTTCCAATCCCTGGCTGTTTTCCTCCTGACCTTTGCCTGGCCAGAGGAAGGAGAGGAGGGGAGGGAAGAGAGACCTGCATAACCCAGAAAACATTTAATAAATCACTACGGCTTTGTTTTCTGCATTGTGTGCATAGAAACACCCACAAAATGAGAACCTGCTCAGCACACACCACCACAGAAATCTCTGGCTCCTGTAGAGTGTATACAAATCAACACAGAGGCCTCTTTAAAGTGGGTTTCTTTATTTAAAGGAAAATTAAGACTCCATAAATGGACTATTTCATGATCATTAAACATCTTCCCCTGCAAAAAACCTTACACAACATGTTTTTTAAAATTTTTGTTAGGCATACTTGGTGAAAAAAGGAACCTTTTGTACAAATATGGTTAAAAACTTCATTTTGTAAGCATTTTTCAGGCAAATTCCCTTTATTTGAGAAGGCTTGTGTAAATACAGTAAGAAATTAATATTTACTGATGAGTTAATTAAATGAAATACATTCAGTAGTTTCAGCCTAAAAGGAATTTGCGGTCATAAAGGTGACATTGCAATCTGAGCATACCTTTAACTGGTGTATTGAAAGAGTCATGTACGTGTCCAAAACACAAAGCATAAAAAGCCCTCATGCTGCCGCTTCTCTTTTCCATTTACTGATTCATTCCTGATGACTGGCACAGTTACAACATCCCTTCTTTGCCCTGCCAGGTACCAGTCATTCCCCTTCCACGCTGGTGACCATGCCCATTCAAACAGAGCTCCATGTTCTTCACTGTAATTAATGATGACAATTTTTCAAAGAGAAGGAGGGCCTGGAGGATGGGTTGGTCTACAGCCTTTGACTGTTAAGCCTTTTGGCTTATTTACTCAGGACATTTTTTTTTCCACCTACATATCTATCAGAGGGGTGAGTCATGCTCACATGCATGTCCATAACATTGCTTAGGTAAGCTGTCTCATTGAGTTCAGTATGACAAGGTGCATATAGGAGTTTTCAGACTAAGGATGCTAGATTGCAAGCCTTATTATCTGCTTACCCTTTTCAGCAGCAGTTTCTTTGAAATCTGAAGTCTCAAGTATCTCTGAAATGTTGAGGATCGTAGTGTTGCCAGGTCTGAAGACAGTACAGAACCAAGTTGTGACAGCTGGACTCTTCTTCCTTCAAAGTCACTGGGAAAGCATATTGTGTTTCAGGTAGCAGAGGGCTAAGCTGCAACTTTACCATCTCTCTCTAAACCAGGGAATTTCACCCTGGTGACCCTATGTTAGGTACACATAACATGTAACTTATCTCAGCAGCAGTGTTTCTGCATCATGATTTGAAACTTGAGGTTGCTATGGTTTTGTCTGTTGCACAGAACTGTGGGAAGTGAGTTGAAGAACATTGCAAATATTTACTATAGGCTTTACTAGCAATTAAACTTTATACTAGGCCCTCTTTTCTGAGTAGCGTCAGTTGATAAAGGGCCTAAAGGTCCATTCTCACACTCCAAGAGATACAGAGCATGCGTATTTCAGCCCAATCTATTTTATGCATATAAAGGCTAGGACTTAGAGGTAGTGAAATCAGACAGACAGAATCCCTTTTTTCTCAGCTATGTCATCCTGCATTGCAATGCCTGCCTTCTGTGAGCCTTTCTTCCTCAAAATTTAAATTTCTATTACTGACATGAAAGCAGAAAGCAAACTCCCCTGCATGCAGTGGCTTTTCTAAAAGTCTGGCATCCCTAACTACAAACAGCAGAGCTATTCTTCAGGGATTGAAATCATGCCTACACACATGTGAAAATGTGTATTATGATTAATAATACCATCACGTGATACTATATTGTGGTTTGGCCCAGAAAGCAGCTAAACACTGAAGTAACCACCGGGCTATAGCTTTGCCTCGACCCTCACAGCAAGCCCTAAAGTTGTCCTGTCCCATGGGACAAGAACTCTCGCTACTCAGACCTGAGTGAAAGGTGCAATGGCTGCCTTGGCCAATGCAACAAGAACTCCAGCTAAGCAGGCCCAGACTCCAGGTATTGCAGTTACTCAGACCCTATCGATGGGTGATGCAGCTCTGCTGAGCAGAAAAATGGAGTTCTACAATTCAATCCCAGTAAAACCAGAACACAACACTAAGATACTTGTGTTCAAGTCTTTTTGCTTTGTATTCTTATACCTTAGATTTAAAAAATGAGTTATTTTTAGTCAGAAGTTACCTAGGCTCTAGAGATGTTATGGGGAAAGTGAATGGTTTCTTGAGGGAAAGGAAATTTTTGTTCATCATTGCTGAGAATACAACAGCATATCTCCGTTGTGGTGGCTGATTAGGATGAGCAAGGAAAAAAACCTGGAAAAGATGAGATTATTTCTAGACTCTGTGCAAGGTGGGAATGGAAATGGAAAGGCAAAGGGATTCTTCTTTCCTGGTCCATCACCTGGCCAACATGAGGCCATGTCCAGCACAGTCGTAGCTACCCTCCTCTGAGATCAAGAGCATGGGCATTTGAATAAGCTATGAGCACACCAGCCATTAGTACAGTGCATCTGTAGAGGAAAACCTGTTGCACTGCTTGACTCGATCTACAGTGAGCAGGCGTAGCTGCGGCCCTGCCCTCCTCACTGCTCTGGCACAATGCAATGCCAACACCTGTAAGTTTGTACCATGTAAGCAGAGGTGGTCACCATCCTACATATTCACCTATCAAAACCACAAAGTTTTACTCCAGGGAATGTTGTTACAAAAGATGCAGTGTCACTATTTACAACTTCCAGAACTTTTAAACTGAGAATAGGCAGGGTAGCAAAAGTTTTGCTCTACCCAAAAAGAATCCGTGTATTTTTTATGTCATCTGTCAGTTTAATTCTACCCTTTTCACTACACAAGCACAGTCATTACAGGACAGCTGTCCATTTACTTTCTTTAGAATTATTCTCAGTTATCAGTGACAACAAATCCAAATTATTTTTTGCCTAATGAAATGATAGCTGCTGCCTGGGGCATTAATATACAGATGTCTTGACTGTTGAGAAGTGAAATGCCACATTAGGTGCTGAGAGATCTTATTATATATATTTAGAACAAATTATATTTAAAAAGAAACCATGCAGTAACAGAAGAATATTATTTGTAATTTCTACTATGGTTTCTTTTCTAGGAACAAGACTTGATAGACTCTTGCTGTATGATACATTCCAGAAAAAGCAGATTTGTACTGCTTGGCACATTTGTAAAGAGAAATATGTAGGGGATTTATATATTTATAATGATCATTTTGGACTAAAGTGCTACATAATTTCACTGGTCTCAGCCTTCAAATATGGAAACAGCAATACATTCTTGATTCATTTCCTTTACTGTGATTAATGCAAAGAAGATATTCACTTACTGGTTTACATCTGTGTGAGCTTGTGGAAGGAGAAAGTGTTGCATCTCACCATACTATGTATTGAATAAGGACTATGTTCATCTGAAACTTTATAAATACATAAAGCACTTAAAATTTCCGGTGATACCTGCAACAGAATGAAAATAAAACATCCTTTGGTTTATTCTACTTTGCATGCCTTTGTAGGGACTCCAGAGAAGGAACTTTGTGTTGGGGATTAGGACATACTCTGTCCGACAAAGAGATGAAGAGGAGATCATATGGTAGCATTAGCACAACCTGGTCACGGTGGTTGCACACAGTTCTTACTCCATTACAGCTTCAGGGCTGATATTTTCCATGCTTCACACTGCATAGCTCCTTCTCCTGTTCTGATTTTCAAGACACATATGTGCTTGAACTTGTTACTGGCATACTGAAATGTAGAATTTCTTTCTGTGGGGCTACATCCTAATAATAGAGGCTAAGATGTTCATTAGCATGTCATATACACATTTTGCATTATTTTAAAATCAATGTCTTTGCAACATGAATGTTCCTGACGGAACAGACCAATTCTAAGGAGCACTCTTTACATAACTAACATAGAGGTTCTTTCCATCTACTTGGTCCCATCCTCTTGCTATCTCTCCAACATCTGTTTCTCCTCACAAAATCTGTCCTCATTTATGCTTACATTCTCTAATATATCCAGCTATGACAATGTAACTACATAACATAATAATATCCAGTTATAGAGCTACATCAACTGAAAAGTTTTTTTTGAGAAAATACAAATTTTCAGTGCAGCAGAGAAATGAAAAACACAAGTTCACTTCAAAGCAAGCAGCTTTTTTGCTTTGTTAGTAATGCGTATCTTCTAGTACATTTAATGACTTATTTCTTAATTTTTATAGTCTAGCATTAGAATGACCAGTTTAAGTAGCAAGCATTTAATTGTTTCCAAAGTTACATCAAAGATGGTTCAAAGAACACTGAACACCCTAGTATTCAATAGAAAAGCTGAAAGTACTTAACAGGAGACACATCTTGCCTGAAAAATATTTTAAATAAATATCTATTTGCTGCTTACCTTCTCTTTGGTTCTGGATGAAAAATTTGTGCTACTATGCTCAAGGAGAAAATCATACAGCTTTGGTAAACCCAAAAGGAAAGATGTAAAAATGATTGGGAAAAAAAAAAGTTTTATTTGGATAGATTTTTTTGGTGAATGAGATGTTTCAGTCTAAATTTAGCAATTTATTCAGAAGCATCCTGCTCTTCTATAAACGACTGAGACTGTGTACACACAGGCTTTCCTGAATGTGATGTTTATTTGCAGATGCCAAGACATCCTTCAGACAAATATCTAAACCAATATTATAGAAAGTGGATGCAAAACTAACTCCTGCTCTCAGCCAGCTGGCCCCCATGTGTTCAAGCCACAGAGAAGCTCAGGCTTGAGAGAAGCTGATGGGCGGTCGATCCTTCCCAAATTGCAAAGGCTGTGAACATCTTCAGAATTCCCCTGGGAGTGGTTTTGTTTAGCAATTAAAGAGTTTAAGATTTGTGCTTTTGTTTGGGTTTTAACATGTCCATGAGGTAACTGAGCCTGCAGTGTCATCACAGAGTCAAGGCACTCTATGAAAGCCAAATTCATTTTAAATGCTTTTAAGCACAAAAGCAAGAAGCCGTTCCTTGAGTCATGATGATGCAAAGCAGTGAAGAAGCTCAGTACACAGAGAGCTGAGATAAGGTTTTCATTTGGAGCATTACGTATTCCGGGCATAAAAATAGGCCTGGTTTTGGGAGAGGGTAAGCATCCAGAACTCCAGCTGCAGGAAAAAGCCACCAGCCCTTGAGGAGATCAGGCCCATAAAGTACCACAGGCTGTGCTGCTATGTTTTGCTTCAGTAGTAGCAGAAGCCTAAAAATACCTATGTCTGTTCTTTTCTTCTGATTTTAACATTGAAGCTTTCTACAAACACAATTCTCTAAATCGCTATATCTCACTTTCCAATGTGAAAAAAGAGCACCAAATGTTTAAGGCACAGATATTCTGAGATTGTTTGGAACTACTACTAAAATACATGTCAGAGACCATTTTGGTGACAGTCTACTAGCAGAATTGTCATCTGAGACAGAGTAAGGGTGGGTGAAATAATCAGATGTGAGAATTTGTTTGCTTCTACTTTGTGAAAATTTTCCTCTTGCCAGTTTTTAGAGCTGTACATGTGAGATGACATTTAACAGGACATAAATCAGATACATTCCTGCAATCTCTTCTAAGTACCACAGCATTTGGTAGTTATTTTTAATCCTGTTATTAAACAAATATGGACTTTCTGCAACAGCCATCATCTAAAACACTTGACTTAAACATAGCATCTTGTACTATGTTATTTTCTTTAATTTGCTGGCCTGAACTTACTGAATTGAACTATTATTTCTCTATAGAAGGATGCTCTCCTTTAAGTGAGAACTTATTTTAAAATTGCATCTTTTGCACACCTGCTGAGATGATCTAGGAGGTGTTTTGGGTCTGCCTGATCTCCTGCTTACATATCCCTCAAAGCAAAGGGAACTTGTTTCTCCATTGTCTTCAGCCAAATCTGTGACTTCTGGGAGTCAGTGTTCAGATATTCTCTCCATATTTAACATTTGCCCTACCCCCATTCCGGCTCTGTGCAGTTTTCCTTGGGCTGCTGGATGCCATTCTAATTTTCTGCTACATGCCATCCACTCACTTTCCCTCTGGCTGCAAAGCCAGGTTTAGTGAGCTTTGTGAGAACTATTTGATTACTAAAAAACCTATGCAGTCCAGCAGTCTGTAATATGCATTCCAGAAGACCTACAAACAAGTTTTACTTGGCACTCACAGCAATGAGGTAAGAGAATAAAATGAGTTTGTGGTCACATAACCAGACCACCAGCAGAGAGTTATGAGAAAGCTAGACCCATTTTAATAAGGAAAAATGTAAAAAGCTTACATGAGAGCCATCATTGTGGTCTTCTGTGAACCACAAACTGTAATTATGTAAACTATAACTATTAATTTTCTTAGCTTTATTCTTGGATTTTAATAACCCTGTGTGAAACAAAAAGTTGCATTTGCTTGAGGTTGCTTGAAATATGCCTTTGTTAAAAAAAGTTATTCTCCAGAAACTTGTGGATCAGACTTGATAATCAGCATGGTCTCCTTTAACTTAAAAATTGGTCCATGCCATTCTATAAACCTATGCAATATCTCCAGGTTTTTAAGGTTGATTTCTAAGCAAGTATAACTGAATGGCTTAAAAACTGAACCTTCTGACTTCTGTGGGGGATTTAGCATTTTTCTGAAACAGTCATGTCGCGAGGAGTGATTTAATAATTAAATTTTACATATTGTATGCTAAAATGGGCAGTTGCTTATGCAGGAGCCAAATGCAATTTTTCAGCCAAGTAGTACAGTATTACCAGTGATGGGATCAAATTTTGCTCTGGGGACTTGCTCAAAAGATGAGGAATTTTATACAAAAAGTCTCAGATACTACAGTCTCTAGAATTTGACTATATCAACAAGGTTGTGGCTAGACTGAAATAATTCAGTGCCATGTTGGAAAGGTGAAACTATCATCAAGCAAGCTGGTATGTTTATGTGGCATAACACCACATCTTGCTCTATGGATAGTAACACTGTGGAATTCAGTAGAAACATAGTTGAATAAATGTGATGTGATGCCTGAACTAATCACCCTGAAGACTGGGCTGTCTGGCAGGGGTGGATCTGTCTTTGCTATCTTTAAAGGTGTAACTTGTTGGCCGTTTGCTGTTTAGTAAAAGGATGGACCTAAGTTTTCTAAGAGATGTATGGTCTCTTCTCCAGGGACATATACACTATACTCTATAGGAAAATATAAAAGAAAATCTGAGAAACCTTTACTAGGGTAGATTTAGCACCTGAAGTAGTAGAAATATGTCACCTGGAGTAAACTTGAAGTGGAAAGCTATTTTAGACAAGAAAACTCCCATGAAGATAAATGTTTAATATGGGGTAAGGGTTGTTTTGCTGCAGGATCACTATTTCATGTTTACCTGTTTCTTACGTAATGGCCATAATGGTACTACACTGCCTATGTTTAATTCAATAATTCAATGATTTAGACACTTGTGCAAATGTGGGATAACCAAATTGCTGAATTGTGAGTTTTTGCCATCTTCCAAGGAAACGCAATAAGCTTGATTATAATTTTATCCGCGTGCATAACTGCAGAGGAAGGGACAGACAACAACTGGAAGGAATATATCTCTCTTGTTGAGTCTGCTTTATTTTAATTAAACATTTGTTGTCTTATGAAAGTGACTGCTATAATGATACTCAATGTCACAAAAATCAGAGAAACTGGAAATATGGATTTCATTCTTTCTGTCAAAAATCATTTAGGTAGTTCTACAAGATGGCACAGATTCAAGAACAGAAACTGATGAAACAATGCAAGGAAGACTTTATTCAGGATGCTCCAGTGCTTGCTCACAAGATATGCCTTTCTGGCAGAGCAGGGAGAGCAGCAGCGTGGGTGAGTGATTTAGCCCTTTGGCTGTCGGAGGAAAGACTGTTATTATCAAATCCAACTTCAGATATATGCTATTTGTGTGTTGAATGTTGGGCAGCCCAGGACTGGAGAAGCACTGGCAGCAGCAGTGTAGTTTTCTACCAGAAGTATAGGGATGAGTCCTGTCAGGAGCATGCTGAATGCTTTGCACTGGTGTCATTAATCTGTGACAAAAAATGCCAGCTATACTACACATGTGAAGGGTAAATCAAGATATATCTTATATCCAACATATATCCTGGAAGGGTGCAGACCTACTATGCAAAGACATGCTGTCTTGCCACATGGTGACAAGATTTGGTAAAGCTGCTCCACCCCCAGCACAGCTTCCTTCTCTGTTCAAAGCACACCTACAGGATCAAACCCAATGGGCAGTTCAGGTGTCACACAGACCTGGACAGGCCCAGAAAAAGCACACATTTCTGGGGAGCTGTATGAG
>NW_010163725.1:24519-27279 GCF_000695765.1 Mesitornis unicolor
TTAGCTACAAAAAATATTGTTAAAATATGGCAGCCACAATTTAACAAATCTTAATGAAAGTCCTGATGGGAGGAAAATATAATTTCATTTAAAATTAAATCTGAAGTAAAAATAATTTGCCTATTCAGACTCATACTGTCACTCCCACACCAGGATGCGTATACAAGTAGTCTGTTCAACATGCGGGCACCAAAACATTTGTAGCCAGGTGGTCTGTTTTGGCCTCTTTGTGATAATATGGGATAAAGGATGTCCGCTGCTCAGTCCTCCATACATCAGTTGAGTTCCTTTTGGGTTGGCAGCCATCTCTTGCTTTAGGCTATGCTCTTTCTGAGCCTGTCCATCCCATCCCATCCCATCCCATCCCATCCCATCCCATCCAATCCCACCGCTGTCATCAGGACTTGCTCACAGTTCTTGGTCTTCTGAACTGGGTGTCCTGAAAAGCTGTAAGCAGGTGGGTGCAAGGCTCCCAGTGACCTGCTTATCATGTTCCATCAGCACATGCTATTCATATAACTTTTCTCCTGTTGCTTTTTCCTCTGGTCCTTTCACAGCCTTACACGGATTGGATTTTTTATAGTAACTTGGAATGTCCATCGGTGTGACTGAAAACTTAACAAAGCCCCAGGTTCATGAAAGGAAAAACGGGAATATTTCCAAATGATATTTCAAAGTAAGATTTCTTGGGTCTTGCTCATGTAAATTCATTGCTGCTCACAGTCCTCCTGAATGGCTACAAGCTAAGGCTCTTATTTAAACTGTTTTTCTTGAAGAAAACATAAAAATGCATTGCCAATCTAAGGTCAAAAAAAAATCCTAAGGCATTGCTGTTTAAAAATTACATCCTTGTCATGACTAATAATTAATTTCAATGATTTATCTGGCAGAAAAAAAACAGTAATCCTGAAAATTTGTGGTAATTCAGTGACTGACTCCTTCTTTAATATTTTTCTGTGCTTCAGGCCAAGGAACTAACATTTATTTTGAAAATAGACCTTGCTTCCTTGAGTTGTCCTCAGAAGGCAGTCCCTGGAAGAATTAGTGTTTTGCATACTTAAAGTGTTTCTTAAATCTTTAATTGTTTCCTTACACTTCTGTCCCCAAATGTGATCTTTGGTTTTACCTCTTTTATTTACATTAGCCAGAGAACAGATTTTATTTTCTGAGCTCATTCTTTTATATAGCTTTGAGCAAATTTGTGTGGCTTTGCAGACCAACCCTAGGAAACATTGTGGAAATTATTAATCTAACATGTACTAGCCCTTATCTGGTCATTTAAAGATTAGTGAGTAATCCCATGAAAGTCCCAAAGCTAAATGTGGTTGTAAACACTACTTGTAGGAGTAAAATTTGCTGATTCTTTATCTTAATTTCTGAAGGTGGCATTTACTCCTTTCAATTTTTTTTCCTTCTTGATACTGGAGCCATGTCCTCAGCTGGTGTAAGTTGCTGAGGTTTCTTTTCCTTTTATAAAGTCAGAGTCAGACTGATTTAGACCAGCTGATCCAGTCCACCCCCCTTTATGTGCAGACTTTGTGCTCACTCTCTGTGCTTCCAGCTGGGCACCCCTTTGCCAATGGCCTCCAACAGCTCACTAAAAGCTATTTAGTTTTAACTTTTGCTGTTTTGCTCATATAAAAATCTTTGTGGAGGAATGTCATTTACATAATTTAGAAAAGTTTGAGACCTCCTATCTAAAAGAAACACCTTTGTATCAAGTTTCAAGCAAAGCAGTGTATATCAAACTTTGTTTTCATGTTATAAACATGGGGTTTAGCAATGGTCTTCGTTTCTACCAGACCATAGTTCTGTCATCAGTAACATTAACTTTTACTTTTCTGGGTTGCTTAGTAGTACAAATTTAATAGAGACATGTCAGACAAATTCCAGACTCTCTACTTGCCCTCCTGGCAAACTGTGGGATGTGCACTCTAGTACCATGGAGATGGTTTGGGGTGGCTTGCATAAGGCTTACCTTTATGATTTGAACTTCAGCCACTTTCCTGCATGGAGTTCAAAATAAAAGCCTGGTACTTTTAGCCCATCATTGGCAGGATAACATGATATCTGTTCATCAAAATAGTATCAGTGGGAAATTATTTTTAAGGTGCATTGGGGCTTGGGAACTAAGAGCATCCTCACTATGAAACACATACAGAAGATGCAATTGCATGCATGCACTGCCAGATGGTCCCCAGCTGAATACACGAATATTCTGGTTTCCTCTCAGCCTGGCACATAAGCTTCCAAGAAGAGGCTGATGCAAGAAATGCAAAGAAAGTTTTCAGAACAGGAAAGACAAATTTTCTGGAAATCTGCCCAAAACTCAATGAAGTGAGCAACCTGGACAATCCGCACATCTACGGTTTGGGAAGTGCAATATACCTTGTTACCTGCAGCTGATGAACATGCAGAAAATCACAGCACGCTTTGTATTCTGTTACCACTGATAGGAGAGACATATTTTCATCTACCTAGGTTTTGTTTGCATCTAGATCAGTTGGGACTGGGTATTGTTCTTTAGTGAAAGCTGTGTTTTATGACCTCTGCTATCACAGAATCACAGAATCACAGAATCACAGAATCACAGAATCACAGAATCTCAGGAGTTGGAAGGGACCTCGAAAGATCATCTAGTCCAACCCCCCTGCCAGATTAGGATCACCTAAACTAGGTCACACAGGAACGTGTCCAGGTTGGCCTTGTTGGCCAGGTTGGCCTCTGGTTCTCTCCAGAGAAGGAGACTCCACAACCTCC
>NW_010163726.1:0-454 GCF_000695765.1 Mesitornis unicolor
GACACGAGACTTGGTGTCCCCAAATTGGGTGACCCATGGGGTTAGGGACTCGTGGTGGCCCCAAATCAGGTGGCCCATAGGGACAAGGAGCCTTGGTGGCCCCAAATTGGAGAGAGGGAGCCTTGGTGCCACCGTGGGGTCCCCAAATTGGGTGACCCATGGGGACAAGGAGCCTTGGTGCCACCATGGGGTCCCCAAATGTCCCCCCAATGACCCCAAATGTCCCCCTGTGTCCCTCACGTCCCCAAATGTCCCCCCCAAGTTGGGTTTCACGGCCTACGTTGCCCACCCGCTGTGTGAGGCCTAGGCCAAACCGGTGCATCCTGGGCCGGGGTGGGCAGAAATGGGGCCACGTTTGGGGGGCAATGTCCCCCCAAAATGTCCCCAAATGTCCCCAAATGTCCCCCCCAGGTGGGATTCATCGACTACGTGGCCCACCCGCTGTGGGAGGCCT
>NW_010163727.1:0-2053 GCF_000695765.1 Mesitornis unicolor
CGGGACTACGGGGGATGAAGCGGGGTGCGGTAGCGAGACGGGGTGGAGAGAGGAGGCAGCAAAACCACTCCGCAAATAAAGGGGAAAAAAGGAGAAAAATGAAAAAAGAAATATATATATTCTAGAGTTTTGGGGGGTTTTTCCCCCCTCGGTTTAAGCCGTTCTGCCGGCGGCGGTGGGAGCGCAGCGGGCGCAGGATAGTGCTCCGGGATCGCCTGCTGGGGCTGAGGAGTTTGGCGGTCGGGCAAAGGAGCGTTTGGGTACATAGACTCATTTATTTATTTATTTATTTTCCTCCTGCCGGCGCCTTGTTTTGATGCAGATGTTATAGGAAAGGATCATTTTTATTATTTTTTTTTCCAGCAGCTAAAGACGGGAGGTCACATTAACTTATAATACGGAGACACATAAAAATGCGATTATGCCTGCTAAACAGAACACAGTAGGCTGCTAGTTAAGACAATGAGATTTCCAGGAAGCGATGCATAAATTCTTCAAAAAATGACACATTTTTCACGTTTCATTCCAATTAAATTACTGAGGCAGCTAACACAGCGCTGCGCGCACCATACATTTGGGTGAAATGAAGGCTTTTCTGGTGTGGGTTATTTTTTTTTTTTAAGTCTATCTGGATGCGCATGTTTTATGAAAGGCGGTTAATATTAAGCTGCTATTAAGGAAAAAATGTCAGAGACCTTCGCTCCTCGCCTTTTTCTTGCGGCGGGGCTGGTCCGTCTCGATTTTCCCCCCTGCAGCAATAAATCCGCCGCTGGTCCTGGCCGGCAGCGCCCGCAAAATAATTTCCAAATAATAGGAATTACCCGCCCTGATGCACACACGTATCTGTTTGCAAGGAGCTGGTTAAACAGACGGGGCTGAAGAGAAATAAGGAGCACCCGCAGGAAAAAAAAAAAAGCTTTGCCCAGCCCGTCGGGTGTTTCCCCACCCGAGGTCCCTCCGAAGCCACCACCGGAGCCGTTGCCTCGGGCAGGATCGGGCCCCTCCGGGCGGCTGCGGGGATGAGGGAGGTGGTGGAGACGGGGGGGTATCCACGGCTTGCTCCCCGCAACCCATTCTGTGGCTAAAAAAGGGGCTCATCGGGTTGATAATCAAGCCCCGAAGTGGCCCCGGTAATGAAATACCATTTGATTTTTTTATTTAATTTTTTTTTTAGGCAGAGAGAGGCACCGCGCAGGCTGCGCTGAGGCGGGCGATCCGCAAAGCAATCCAAATCAGAAATTAGATTTTTGAAGTCCTAATGAACCTGATTGCATGAACATTTATAATCCCCCATGGCTTTAAATGAAATCAGATATAATCAGGAGCTATGGGGAAAGGGAGTGTTTACAGGCAGAGATTGGGAAGTGCTGCTGTATTAGTAAAGATGCTGTTCCTTCTATTGATGTCTAAAATGATGGATAATGTGAGAATGGCAAATATACTATTTGTCTAATGGCTCTGCAATTAAATTCCCCTGTAAATGACCCATGCCTCATTTCATCCTAATCTATGGAATTTTGATTGAATTCGTCAGCTCTAATTGAAAAATACTGCACTTTAATGTCTGCAGTGCAGTTTCAGAACCGCGCTGGTTTTAATGAGACGGTGCCCCTCTGACCTGGGAATATTTGAGACTTTTATTCGGGATTTTTAAACTGGCGGATTTCTCAACTATATTCCAAGAAAAGCCGCGAATGCGACTGTGTGAGCGCGGTTTTCCAGCGCTAGAGTTAATCTCTCCATACCGATGCGCTGTGTTGAGGTCTCCTTTAGTGCTCTTAAAATACTTGGACTCTGGTTGTTTAAATACGTATCAATTTAAAAGAGGAAAATAAAATAGTCTATTTCCTTTCATCCGAACGAATTTCGGGTTAGGAACCGGGATTACCGAAGCCTTTTTTATTATTATTCTTAACTTGCGCGGCGTTATTTTTAGTCTTTTACCCTCCTTTTTCCGAAACTGAAAATCTCGAGTGTCTTCAAGTTTGTCAAAAAAAAACCCCAAAACAACCACGACGACAACAAAAAAACCCCACAAGCTGGTGGGGGGGTG
>NW_010163728.1:0-21179 GCF_000695765.1 Mesitornis unicolor
TCTCTGCTATGTATTTGAAAAAGCTCTATCTCACCATAAATTTTCCCTCAGGAATTAAAAAGTATAGTTATTAAAATGCAGCTCATTATTATTTTAAACTTTGGAAAATAAAAACTAGATTAGTATGGCTTTTGAGAAAGATGTTTGATTCACACCTATTGTCTGACAATTTTCAAGTCTCTTTAGGATCACAGTTATCAAAATACGTAACAAACAAGAAGTTTATCATAATTAATTTAAATAATGGTACTGTTGCTGCTTCTTTGCTGTCCCATTTCTCAAAACAAAGGTTTTCATGGTATTTAAATGTAAGAATTTTCTTGCCTCTTCCAGAGTTAGCAATAACAAGTGATAGGAATACAGATATTTAAGCCAGATATTAACATCTAAAATATTTGTAGTAGAATCAAAAATGCCTGAAATTTGCTTATTTTCCAGTCCAAGTGTTTGCTTAAAATTTTGTTTTCAGGCCTATTGTATGAGGCAGACCCTGGCTCTCTGAATATCAGCAAATGTTTCAGTAAGTGTCAGCAGTATACAAGAAGTATATGTGATAAGAAAATGACTTTTTTTCCCCTCAAGCAGAAGGTTAAGTAAAGAAAAAAAACAACCTAAAAGATAAGAGGCTGGACTGTAATCTGCCCAAATATCACTTTTGTTCTTGTGTGTGCAAAAGTATATTATTTCTTTTTGTTGTTGTTGTGGTTTCTTTTGTTTTGTTGGTTGGTTTTTAGTGTTTTTTTGTTTTTGTTTTGAAGCACCAGATAATTCATGGGTTCCTGAACACACTTTTTTTGCCCACTGTGTCAAATATTTTGTTATTCTGGATTAATGACCAAGAGTTGTTACAATCTGACAGGTGTTAAACCAAGTATATGAAATTAATTAGATAGTTTCATAGCAGTGCTGTACTCACATCACTGCAGATGGTACAAGTTTACAGTTTCAATATTCAGTTCAAACAACTATTTCGATTTAATCACCTCTTTAGTTCCCCAATAAATTTATTTTTCTTTCTTTATCCTTAATATGCACAGGCCCACATTATTTTGTCTATGGAAGCAAAATTTCTAGCAGCCTAACAGTGCAAAACTGCTAAAGCAGTATGAATTCTTCCTTTTGGTCTAACGACACATATCTCATAAAAACTTGAAAAGCAAATTAGGGGTGAATGAAATATTCTTTCACTTGAGCTGCTTCCCACTTGATATCTAATCTCTATTAAAGGATCAGTTTTTTTTCTTTTAAGTTCCCATTTATGGATGTGCTTCTGAACACAATCAAAACTGTTCTCTCTTGACAGAGCTGAGCAGCTCAGTTAAATACCCCACTGAGATACAGTAATTAAAGGCTTGATTCAGTTGCTCACACATAGTTTTGTAGTGCAAAATGAGAAGTTGTAGAATGCCACAGTTTCCAGTTAGTGCCTCAGAATAGTATAGATGTCCTGGAAATGCTGTACCATATCTGCCAGACTGATGAAGATGTCTTGGAAAAATTAGAGCTTCTAGGAAACCAGTAGGCACTTATTTGTGCAGATCACTGAGTCAAGCCCTGGGGAGTCAGCTCATGCTTAAGACACGTGTAATTATTATCTATATATCTACATGGCTTGTAAGGATCTGACTGAATCAAGCTGTAGTTGTCCAAATTTCCATTATAATCAGATGTCTGCCCAATTGTAATATATACCCACTGATCATAACATAGATATCTGATGTTTACTAAGATGCCCCAGGTTAGCCAGGGCATAAACACAGGTCTGTCAAATATGACACAGGAATAGAAGTATAGAAGGACGTATAGAAGACTCGTGTCCATCCAGTCTGCCAGGAGACAACAAGCTGGTGTTCCCAAGATGGGAGTAAAACTATCTTTAAATGTGAACTGTTTTTAACTGCTAAGTGGGTAAACAGGAAAGAAAATACCCACCATGCTGAAAAGGAAATTAAAGAATCTTCAGTGCAACTTACAAATAAGAAGAAGTGTTAGATAAGAAACATTTTAAAGCTCAGATTTTTTAGAATCTCTTACAGTTTGTCTGAAAGAAATGCTTATTAATCCCTCTATAATTTTATCTCTCGTGTCAGAAGCCACTGAAAAAAAATGCAGTGGAGTTTGAGAATTGATACTGCAGCACAGTTCCCTGCCTGGTGCTAGAAAGCCATCCTGTACAAAGATATTCTAATTCACTGGCTGAAGTAAAATTTAGTTAACCATGTGACAAAGTAGCAGCATATGCAAAACTACATAGCACTAATAAATAAATTATGCTCTATTTATCTGATCGCCTGTGTCATTACTGCTTTCTCTTATTAGTCACACCACTTCCAAGAGTCTTGGGACATATATCAATTGTAACTGATGAAATTAAGTCAGGAAGTCTAAAGTTTTATAAGGGCTAGGTGAATCTGATGAGTGCTTTGTGTATGTGAGTCTGCATCTTGCCCTCTCTAGCACAGAGTGCTGAGTTTGCGATATTTTGTGAGTCAGGGAATAAAAACACCTGGTTACAATTTAACACCATTTTCTTTGGCTGGGCTAAACAGCTAGTCTTGTGATCTATTATTGCTCTTGAATTCCCTCATTAACTCTTTCAAACATACTTTTTATTACATTTTTTAAAATCCATGACAATATAGGATGTCTGATACTACCACTGATTTATAAAAGCAGCTTTTATTATAAAGGACCAGACACCTCAGCTTTCCCATGACACTATTTTAACTTGTAATAATATTCCCAGTAAATTAGGCCCAAGCTGTGCATTGTGCAGCATTGTATCTTAGGGCTACCAAGAGGTCATATACAATGAGGCTGTATACTTACTGTTTCTCTTGCATGTGTTGCTGGGCTTGCAAATTTTTCATTGAATAGGAAATTCTCCCCAACTATTGCTGTCCTGCTTAGTTGACCAGAAAGTGTCACTTACCAGCATACTATTTCAAACTTAACCTTCCAAACCTAACACTTGCAGAATTCTCATAAAAATGAATGCATATTAACTTCATTTATTTCTTGCAGTGAGACATTATAGCTTTGATTCAGAGTAACACTATGAGAGCTTTGCACTATGGGGGCAGTTCATGTGCAGAGAGCTTGGGCCATCTTGGAGGCTCTGGTATTGCTAAAATTTTACATTAAGACATAGGCAGGCTCCTTGCTTCTCTTTATCATATAGAATATGAAGATAGTCCAATATAATTTGTTTTTCTCTCTTAGATCACAATTGCTTTTTATAGAAAGTCTCTAAGCTTTCTAAGTTTGAGAGCAGTAAGATGCAACAATGCTTAAGGTTGTGGTTATCCTTAAAGGTTTTGACATTACACCATCCATTTTCTGGGTTTTAGATAGGATTTTATTGTGCAAAGGAAGCTACAGGAGGCTCTTTAAATCCTTTTGACTAGATCATAAATAGACAGTAGTGACCTAACCCATTCTGGTTCAGCTGGGCTGATCCAAAGACTGTTTATGTTATAGACTACCCAATTGCTTTCATGAGCAAGAAGAAGAAATTCTCCTAGGAAGTCTACACTGGCCAAAATATTTGCTTTATTTTCTTCTCAGCACAATGCAGGGAACTAACTTTACAAACTGTTACAACAGGCACAGTCAAGGAGGAAACATGCACTTGTGCTCAGTGTGTTCAGAGGCAGGGGCAAGGGACCTTCTACAAGGCTGATGCTATGTGCAATGGCAGAAGAGAATGGAGATGCTTAGATTAGCAGATACATGAGGTATGCTCCCATGTTAGCAACATGGTCTCTAGTTGGGTCAAGGGATACTGATACCATGTGGTCACAAACTGTATTGGGGAAATGGTCTTATGTATGTTGTATGTTTGTATACCCGTAGTTACAAATTAAGTTGCCTTTCAAACACACTTTTATGTACTTATGTTCACTGATGTGCCTGAATCAATGGTACACCAATGCCATATTATCTGTCCTCTCATGTATTTCCTGAATAAATTAAGTACTATTCTTTTCAATATTTTCATTATTTTAATTGACTACCTTCTGTTTCCCTTCTACTTTTTTTCTACGGCATTCATGTGAAATTTTTGACATGACTTAATCTGTTAAACTATATCTTAGAATATTAAGAACTTTACTCCAAGATTATTCATAAACAGAGGGAGTAAACTAATTAAAACAAAAGTTTGTCACTGTGAATTATTCTGCTAGCCTGAAAACATTCTAGATTGCAGAAGGCAATGTCTTTTCACTCAGGTTCTTCATTTTCAACAGTTAACATTTGTAAATTGCAATAAATAAATGGAATGCACTCTTTTTATTATCTTGCTGTCAAATTCCAAACCTTTTCACTTCTCCCCACATATTTGTACATGTTCATAATTTTTTCTCATGGGTGAGAAAAGAATGTGCTTTTCAGTGAAGAAATTGGCAACAGTTTATCAACATATCCTTGCAATTAAATATTCAGTAAGTAGTGAAAGCACATTAAGGCCACCCTATATTTGTTCACTCTCGGGGGGACTCTTCAATTCCATGTTAGCCTGGTATATGTCTCCATGGAAGTTTTTACTCCCATTTTTGAGTCACTCTTATTATTACTTCAGTATCATTTCAAGGCACGTGGGCTCCTCATTAAAGAGATGGAGAGTTCTACCAGTAATGATCCTCTGAGTGAGTTATCTGCAACATCATTAATGGAAAAAAATGGCTTTATTTTATAAAAATAATTGGAAACATTGGCCACATATGATAAAGTTGCATTCCGTAATTATTTTGCCACATATGGTATATGTCCTTTGTTTCCTATTATGCTTGTGGAGGCATACTTTCCTATATTTTATGGAGACTGTTTCAGAAAACCCCTAATTTATATTTAACAAATGGGTTTTTTTGAGTCTAATTTTTTTTGTCAATAGGATGTCTACTTAATACTGCTTAACTCCATGTAATACTTACTTTATTTTATCAAGTTGAATTTATTCTGGATTTATAACAAAGTTTACAATTCACAGCTATAGCTTCCTTGACAGAACCTCTGCAAAAGCATCTCTGCTTGGAGAAGTCAGGGCTGTCCATTCTATCCACTACTTTTTCTCTATTGTTCTGCCCAGACATTGTGATCCCAAATTCCTGAGTATTGTTTCCTCCTCTATTCACTAAGAAATTAAATTCCTTTTTTTAAAAAATGCAGTCACTTGCACAAGGCCAGGTCTTGACCTTACTAGCATAAATGTCCATAAAAAAAATTACATCTGTGTGAAACAGAGAAGAATTACTTTTTCTGCCTGTAACAGAAATCAGGAATAGAATAACACATGTTCTTTTTTATGTTATTTGACTTCAGTTTGGTTGTTGAATGTAGGTATAATAATATTTTACCAAAATTGGCAAAGAAGATGAACAATTACCAATATTCAAGAAATTTTGCAAGAAGTACAAACTAAGATCTTATGAACTTCAGTAAGAAGGATCCTGCTAGAAAATAAGCCCATGAGCCCACAAATACAAAGGCAACACAACTGAAGGAACTGCTGATCAATAGGGCAGTCCACTTGGTGCTTATGTTTTTGTGCAGATAGACTGTATTCTTTTAAGTAAAACTCTGCCTTCACAGATGATGTTTTTCTGGAAGCCTGAAAGGGTTGCTCCGAAACTCTAAAATTTAGCTGTCTGTAAGATTAAATATTCACCCTAAACTACTGCTTAAAAGATGCTGCCTCCAACTGCACCTACATACAGTACCCACATAAAATACAAACACAGAAAGTCAAGTCCCCTTGCTCATCTTCAGCTGGTAGAGGCTAGTGCAGACACATAGACAACACTCTCTAGGTTATAAGCACATGTATATTCACAGGTCTCCTGAGTACTGGCACAGATCCTTCTGTCTGCCTGGTACCCCTACCTGGATCCTAGGCCCCTTGCCCACTGGCTGCTCCAGCTTGATGCAGCACTTGTCCCACAGGCACCCAGCACTCACAGATCTCCCCAGATACCCCTGCTCAGACCCAGGGCAGCCTATCATCTGGCTGATCCAGCCCAAGGTTTGCTAGTGATTGACACACACGTACCCCATGCACACCTGGATTGGAGACGATACAGACACTCACCCAGACAGAAGTTGGCACCAGGCATATGGGTTGTGACCTGTGGTCCGGCTGCACCCACCAGAACTGAGTCCCTCACTCACCTCACTTATTCTGATTCCTCTCAGCAGCTGTTTTTTGGGATGCACACCATTCCCACACCAGTGGCTGGAGGTTTAAGACCCTCACTCACTTCAGTCACCGATGCTGAGACACCCACCATCACTCCAGCAGCTGACACTACAGGCCAGGCATGCCAGCCCAAGTCTGACTCCAGTTGTTGACCCCAAATTTCACTCACACACATGTACAGGTCTCACCAGTAGCTGGTACCTAGTCTCACAGCACACATATGCACAGGATAGAAAGTGAGATTATGCAGAAAGTAGTTAAGGAAGAAGATAGGACAAACTGTGGTGATCAGACACAAGGCTCAGTCATATATGTAACTGGTCACTTTTATACACCTGTCTATTCCCTGCTTTGTTCCCCTCCATCTACTTTCACTGCACATTCATCACTTTGCATAGTTCCACTGACCCTACTCTAGCACCCTGGACTCTCAGGTTTACATCCTTATCAGTAGCAAAGTCCTGGTTTGCCTGTAGTTTCTAGATGGCCCATCAATTAGTGTGACTGATGAGATTCATTTTATGTCTTTGTCTCCATCAGGTTTGTGTCTCTTTTCTGTATGGCTTCCTCCTTTTCCTTATCACCCCATTTGTTAAGGTCCTTGATCATATAATCTTAATTAAATAAACACTCCCACATTCCACACACTCATTAATTAGTGTGACCAGCAGTTTTGTTCTCATTACTGCCTCCCTTACTTGTTAGTCAATTTTGAGATCCTGTATGTTCTTGTTTATGACTTCCTCCTTTTCTTATTTTCCTTTCTTGCATTGAAAAAGTCCTTAGCCAGACACCCTTAACAGAGCAGATGTTTTCTCTTTCCACATACCAGTACAAATCTCTTTCTTGCAGAGTAGTGGGAGATGTGCCTCTATGGGCCTTTCTTTCCATTGTTATCAGAGAATGGCTGAGGTGGGAAGAAATCTCTGGAGATCATCTGGTCCAAGCGCCCTTGCTCAAGCAAAGCCACCTGCAGCTGGCTGCCCAGAACCATGTCCAGATACCATGGCTTTTGGTATCTTTGGTTGTGGAGAGAGACTTCACAACAATCCTGGACAACCTGTGCTAGTTCTTGATCACCCTCACAGTAAAAAAGCATTTCCTGATTTTTAGACAGATCCTCTTGTGTTTCAGTTTGTTCCCATTGTCTCTCATCCTGTCATTTGGCACCAGTGAGAAGAACCTGGCTCAATCTTCTTTACACTTTCCATTCAGATACCTATGTACTTGGTGAGATCCCTCTGTGCTTTCTCTTCTCCAGGCTGAACAGTACCAGCTTTCTCAGCCTTTCCTCACACGAGAGATGCTCTATCCCTTAATCATCTTTGTAGTCCTTCACTGGACTTTCTCCAGTATGTTCATGTCTCTCTTGTACTGAGGACCAGGACACAGCACTCTAGGTGTGGTCTCACCAGTGCTGAGTAGAGGGGAAGGATCACCTTCCTCAACCTGCTGGCAAAACTCCTCCTAATGCAGCCCAGTGCAGGTCTAATGCAGCCTCTCCTCCTAATGAAGGCCAGTAGCCTTTACTGCTACAACAGAATGCTGCACCTTTCTGGCTCATGTTCAAATTGGTCCACCAGGACCCCCAGGTCCTTTTTTCGCAGCTGCCTTCCAGCTGGGTAGCCCCCAGCATGTATTGTCCATAGTCGTTTGCATTAGAGCAAAAAGGATATAATTAGAGTAAATTGTAAGAATATGTTTGGATGAAAGGGTTTTGAGGAAAATAATACAGAGAATTCAGGAAAATTAAATTATTGTGTATGCAGACCTAAGGCAGTTTATTAGATTTTAAACCAAGTGAGGATACCGAACATACTGATAATACTGTTAGCACTGGAAGTCAGATATGTTATCACTCACTTTTTTTTAAAAAGAAATAAATATTTTTATCACAGTAACAAGGAGAAATTAGGTAAAATACCCTATGTAAAAAAAGAAGAGTGCCACTTTTTTTCAGAATGTGTGGGTGTTTTGTTTTATAGTAGACAGTCCAACAAATGTATTGATGCAAAAATGGATACCATAATTATTCTTTGGAATATGAAGATTATTCTTGTAATTTTGCTTATGTAGGATTGTGATTTCTTCTTAGTTCTGAGAAAACTAACTTGCTTCATCAATGAATGGTTTTTCCAGTAATCACTTTCATGATCTGAGTACAAGTATTCAGACAAAGGTAAAAGGCTGATCAAATCCAGCAAGTTCAACTCCCATGAAAGGTTTACAGTGGAGTTTATGAGTCTGACAGTGGTTATATTAAGAGCATATGTTGCAATAAGAGTGAAAACATTTTTAAGTTTAAAATATATTTCTGCTTAGTTAAAAGGGTGATTGTATTTATCACTCACTAGGCAACCACTTTGCATAGACATAAAGAACTGCAACAGCTGTAAGTAAAAAAGGAGCACATAAAACACATGTTATGTACACCCCTAACTGCTTCAAACTTGGTTAAGAGATACACTTCTGCCACTTTTCCTTTCCCTTGTTCGCTCCTTTTCCACGTTCTGGTTTCCAGAAGAAGGTCATCCCTGCAACTGTGTTGGATGTGAGTCTGAGTGGGTTCCAGCCCTGCTCGAAGCTGGGCTGCAGTGGTACTGGGACCATGGCATGCACTGAGTTTTACCCCAGCAGTTAAATTTGGATGCACCAGTGAGCTGAAGCCTGTGGAGAGAACCATGCTGGAGCAGATATCCACAGTGCAGCCCATGGAGGACCCCACACTGGAGGAGCTGGATATTCTTTGGTGGAACAGTGGCCTGTGGAGGACCCACTCTGGAGCTGGTTTATCCTGAAGAACTACAGCCTGTGGAGAAGAATCATGTTGGAGCAGGACATAAATGTGAAAAAGAAGGAGTGGTAGAGAAGAACTGTTATGGACAGACCATAACATGGCCCACCTCTGCTATGCCATAGAGAAGGCAGGGAGGAGGTAGAGCAGACATGAACAAAGGAATAAAGTTGAGCCTGGGAAAAAATGGCAGGGGAAAGGTGTTGCTTTAATTTGTATTTGTTTCTTGCTATCCAAATGTACTTTAATTGGCAATAAATAAAATTACTTTTCTTCAAGTTGAGTGTTTTGCCCGTGACAGTAGTTGGTTAGTCATCTCCCTGTCGTTTTCTTGACCCCCAGTCTTTTTCATCCTGTATTTTCCCCCAGTCCTGATGAGGAGGGGGTGTAAGAGAGCAGCTGGGTAGGCATCTGGCAGTCAGCTAAGGTCAACCCACCACGGAACACTTCTACTGATACCTTTCCAAGAGTATTTCTTTAGTACTGCAAGCAAAAATAAAAATCCATCCTTTCTTTATTTCCCTCCCAGTCCTCACCCTATAATGGTCCTTCGCTCTCCTTCTCTCCCAAATCTAGCCTCCTTGACCAGCCAACCACTCTATTTCTACCATCTTCCTGTACCTAGTTTTCTTCCAGAAGTCTTAGGTCTTGCATGTTTAATTCTTTTCTCTCCTTCTGTATCACATCAATTTTTCTCCCTTTGTTACCTCAGGACCTCTGAATCCTGATTCTTGCCTTCTCCCTCTGCCTCTTCTCAACAAATCTCTGCCCATTCTGTCTTGCTTATTTCTGTATTACAGTTATTTCAAATATATCTTACTACTGCTGCACTTGGTCTCTGCCACAGACTTCTCATTGAGCCACTCCACATCTCATCTGTTCTCAGTTTTTCTCAGCTAATTTCTCATCTCTGTTTACATCCTCAGCCTGAAGTCTCAGTTTTCTGAGGTCCCCTCCATACTTGAATTGATTCATTGCACTGCAGTCATGGTTGTGACTCTTGAAGCTTCGCGGTTTGAATTATACAGTGTTTTCTTCCTCCATGTTATGACTCCATCTGGCAACTGAAGTCTCAGAGAAGTTATCCAAAATCTCCCTTAGCAGAACTTTGCAGAACTGCCATTTTAGGGAAAGCCTTGTTCAGTCTTTTATGAACATAATCCAGCAGGATTTTAGCTGCTAAAATTAACTATAAATTGAGGCTATATGGACTGCAATTTTGCAAATGCTTATAACACCATGTGGGTAGACTTTCAAGCTGATAGCAAATAGATGCAAGCATTTGCTTCACTGCCAAAATTATTTAGGATAAAGCACATAACCATGATTATCAATTCCAACCCAAATGTTTATAGTCTGGCAAAACTGTAAACAACTGAAAACAGGGTCTTGCAATGCAATCAGTAGGGAAACTAAATAGTAGGTCTATTTACCAGCCCCACTCATATGAGAACACTTAAAAAGCCAGATTGTCACCTGGTATAAATCAGAGAAACTGCAATGAGTGACTGACAGTACCTTTAATTCATACCAGGTGTAGGTAAAGCTTGTCAAATAAAAATTAAATTCCATGTTTAGGTCCTATGTGAGAAAGTATCTTTTATTGCATTTTTAGTGTATCAGTGAGCTTATTAAGGTAAAATTCATAGCAACAGTTCTTATAACAATGAAGTCAGCTCTTGGAAATGGCATGTTAGTCTTTGTCATCCTTATAGTGTTCATCTCCTGTAATGACAATAAAATATGGTATAGTAGAAAATTATATTCTAAATCTTACAAATTGAGAGAGATTTTTAGAAGTCTAAAATAATTTTCGAGAATATTTTTCTGAAATCTCTATAGTGTCATTTTTAGGAAAAATAAAACTATAAACTCCTGAATCCAAAAGTTGAGTTAAAACTATTTAGTTTCTAAATCTAAGGAAGAAAGTATGCAAGACTCTTACCTCTGAAAGTATGACTTCTTTTATGCTTTTCATATAAAAAAACCTATCCAGAATTATATAAAGACCTAACACTGCCAAAAACCCCTTAAAATTATTTCTTGTTTACACAAACCATCAGTCAGACATCTTGACCTAATAATTTATGTGCAAAAATAACCACAAGGTTAAATCTTTTTTTGGGCCTAGTTCTTCAAACATCCACTCTCACAAAGAACATTTACTTATGATCTTTGCTGTTCTTCCCCCAGAATCTTTAGGCTCAACACAGATGAGATGAAGACATGCATATAAAATATGGAAATTTTAAAAAAATTAAATTAACTGATTGAGGCAGTGTCCTTGTAAGCAGAACATCCATACCAATGTATTATTTATTATTCACATTTCAAAGACATCTGTCAAAATAGTAACTATATGCCATAAAACTGCTAAGGAAAAAAAAGCATTTAGATTAGAGGTCAAAATCAGAATTTGATATTTAATATCATATGATGTTATAGACCTTTGTACTTAAGAATTTTCTTCCTGGCAATCAGCTTATATCTGCCTTTCTTCTGTTCTATCCTATTAAATACAGTTCAGTCCCTTGTAAAATTCCCATCTCTCCTCTTTGGATGTATCTTTCAAATAATTGTGAACAAATATTCGGACAATTCCACATTTAAAGCCTTTTATTAGCATAATTTTATTTTATTTGTATTTATGGTAGATACTGAGAACTCTGTTCTCTTGTGTTAAGAACTGTACGAAGTGTAACAAAAATGTGATCATCACTATTTGGAATTACTTGCATTTCTAGAGGACATTTTACCTTGATTTGTGCATAGACAGACAGATAAAATACAGTTACCCTTTCTTGTCTCACATAAAATAGACAAATTTACATAGCAAGAAAGGTTTTTACAACTTTAGACTATTTTCAAAAATTTTAAGTGCCAAACATTTGAGTTTAACTCATGAGCTACATATATTTGTTTTGCAAATAGCAACAAACCATTGTCCATGAGTTTCTTTCTTCCATTTTAGGTGCAGCCAAGGCATCACACAACCCATATTTCCTAGCATTGCCAGTCTCCTGGGATAGATGAAAAAAATGCCAGAAAGTCTCATCTCGGCTGAAGCAAAATTCAGTGAGAGAATTTATGGAAGGTGAAGCAGACACTTATTCACAAGACCTCCAAGTTGACTGTGCTCATTTGCGATCTTTTTTTCATAATTCATGACCTCACACACCCATACACACGTACTCACCAGCACCTTCTTGATGGGTGACAACAAACCAGTTTTGGACTTAATGATGTGGTCCTCAGAATATAGCTTGTTTCACCCTCTAAAAACCTTAGGTAATTTTGCTGCCTCTGTTTTGTCTTGTTTGAAATATGTGTTTGCTGTATATGTTGACAGTCTCTTTTTCTGGTGAACTAACAGGAAAGGAAATGTTGTATGTGACATGTTGCAATCTTGTTGCCATGCTCCTGATGTATGGATGCGGGTCTTCCCCTGATAAGTCATCTATGTCTTAGCAGTGTGCAGGCCTTTTGATCTCATGCAAGCAACACATTCCTCAATTTTACTACTCAGAAGAGTGTCTTGGAAGCAAAGGCCTGGGGATGGTGTTTTTCATGATAAATGCAAGCCATTTCTTTTAACCTTTTTCTGCTGTTCCAGTGTTTAAACACACAGGCAGTTTTGATCATATTTCATTCTTACCAACCTTAGTATTTCCCTTAAAAATCTCCACAAGAGAACAGAGTCTGTCTTCCACACTAAAAAGACACATTAAGTGATATAAATCTGATGGTCTCAGTAGCATTATCTGAAATACTACTGTGGATGTCTCATATAGCTTGACATCCCTCAGCAAGCTTCCTTTTCGTAACATCATCAATAAGAATGGAGTTGCCAATATGTAGCACTTTTTTCTCTTTTTGTGTGTCATGTTAATTTCACCATATTTTGATAAATGTATGTATCTATTGGAATATATCAAACTCATCTGACTATTCCTATGGATTTTTTCAATTGTCAGATTGGCTTTGGACTATCAGTTATTTCCTTTCTTTTAGTACTGCTCTTCATATAAATTATCAATGCAGAATTAAAGGTCCATGAGTGAACATCTCTATGTTACATTTCTTAAAAATATATATTTGGAATAATTTTCAAAGGGCAACAAAGAAACAAAACTAAAAATTTTCAATGACAACATCTCTTTCTTTTCTATTTTTGTTAATTTCAATCATATATCGGCTTTCTGTGACATTTTATGCAAATAATATTATTACTATGAAAAATTAAAACTTTCTTCCAAGAGTATGTCCAGCAACAACCTAACAAGAAGAGTAATGCTCATCTAGTCAGAAAAAAAAAAAATATCCATGCTATATCAGTTACCTAACCATAAGCCAATTCTAACACTTTTTGCTGGTGTTAAGACCTTGCATGGTAAATATTTACAGACTTTTAAGACAGATTTCCTCTAATAATTTGTGAGCACCTTTACATACACTTTACTGACTGAAATGCGGTTGGTGTGTTCAGAGCTTTTTCCCACAGGGTTCTTTTTTTTCTTTCTGTCTGTGCCCCAATAAGAAAAGTGATGCAATGCAAGATAAAACTACAAGAAACACATGTATTTTTCATACATTTTTGAAGTGAGCTCCATCTGATGTTTGGAAAAAAATCCTCTTCCTCATCTCCAAACTGCTGCCTGGACTGTTTTCCTCATTCATCATTGCCCCTCTAAGGTGTAAACCAAGTGTGTAAAGATGGAGGCAGAAGTTTCTTCCACATTTGCCACAAAATAATAGAACTAGAATTTTTAAATACAAACATGAAATGTAATGCATTCATGGAAAACACCCTGGACACCTCAAAAAATGCCTTTTTAAACTTGATGTTTTATGCTCATGGATATTGCACAGAAGGCTGAAGGTCAAAATGTAGACAAATGTAGAGTATTCATGGGCTTTAGAACATGTAGACATCATGATTATATCATCTGACCTCCCACTTATCACAGACTACTTTTTCAGTGGCTCCTGCATCAAGCCCTTGTTCTTTGAAGACATCCTTTTTTTGCATTCTTTTCTAACTTATCCTAATGTCTGATAACTTTTCTGTAAAGTATGTTACTAACTCTAACCTCAAGCTATACAGTCATCAAACATTAGTTTATTCACTGAAGTACTATTACCAGAATCCCAGTTCTTCCAGACATGATCAAGTTACCTATCCATTTATTCCTGAGTCTTTAGTGTTCTCCTATAAGCAAAAAATTACACTCCTTATCTATTTCTTAATTGTCTTGAATCTTTGTCAGTTTTTCTACATTGTTCCTTCAGGTCTGGATGTCAGAGCAGTGGGCTTCCATACAACATAACACATCATTTAAGTACAAAGGCTTCTATTTAATGCTGCTCAGTATTTCCTTGCTTACACACTCATCATCTCATTCTTCAAGTTTACAACTGAGAGCTCACATTCAAACAATTCACCAAATGTACTTTCACTACTTTTCAAATGACAACCAAAATACATTATATTCCCTAGATGATTTTATAAAGGGCATGCTTTGTTCCTACAGGTTTAATTGTATTTCCATGAATATGAAAACTTTAATCTTATTTTATAAGTTTAAAATTTTAATCTTATTCATGAATATGATTGCTGTCAGTACCAGTTTACTCTCTTTGTATGCAACCAGGATCAAACCAGGTGCCCACGTGTACATCTCATTTCAGGACAGTACAATGGGCACTGGTAACTGCACACTAATAGTATGATCATATAGAAAGATATTTCGAACATATGAATAAATAGAGGGAGGGAATGCCTTTGCCCAAACCTTTATGCAACATACTTAGCAGATATATGAGTGATTTATGTAATATGTCACACATATATGTCCTCATAGCACCACACAAACATCCTTCCCCGCACCTGTCTTTTATCTTATTATTGTAACATCTCTTCAGTTATTCTCAAATTTTATATGTATATATCTATACTTATGTAACTCTTACCTAATTAAATTTTCTATATTTCTCCAAGTAACATGATATGGCAACAAACCAGGATCAGATCTGTGTGGAAGTCTACTGGCAACAGTCCTTAAAGTGTGATGGTTTATTATTGACAATTATTTTTTTTTAAATTGGCCAGGTAACAAGATTTTAACCTAATTAATTTTTGCTTCATTGATTTTTTTATAGTAGATTTTTTTTATATTAAATGTCTTCTACAAGTGAAAATACATCACCAGCTACATTTCTTAAGCACATTCAACATCTTACATATCTCGTCTCTTTAGCAATGTCTTTTTCCCTAAGAGAATTCTGTTCAGTTTCACTGTGATAGTTACAGTTCAGTATAAACTTCAGGAATACATTTGAGTTTTCTGAATCAGAATTTTATGACTACACAAACCTTGATTACTTTGACTTGCTGAATTTTAAGTTCATTCATCTGCATGGATAAATCTCTGTCAACACAGGCTGATAGAGGTCACATTTTAATTCATTTGACAGATTGGTGAGTGAGGCTTTTTGAAGTTTTTTACAGAATGACACTCAAAGAGGAGATGTAGGATCTTTTGTAGTCAATCAATCTTCTTCCTGCTTACAGAATTTAATTGGGTTAGGAGATGTTAGGAGATGTTGAAAGGACTAGGAATAGATAAAGACAGTATCTGCAGAGGCTATAGAATTTATGTCTACACTGGAGAACTCTACTGAGATATCCAAGGTAGCATTACAGTATGGTTGTGTGCCGAAAGCAGGATTGTCATGGTACTATAGATTTTCTCTTGAACTAATTTTCAAATAAAAGGAATATCTTTACTCTCTCTTGCACTGCGCAATGCAGACATACTCTTAATCTTTTTCACCTCTTTCTCACTGTTTGAAGAGGAAAATTTTTATACTGAGTTGTCAGTCTGGTATGGGTTATAGCGTCCACTTTATTATTTACAGGAGAGTAAAATAGACTCAGCTTATCTTAAATAATCACTTAAGAATATCATTCTACTAGCTTATTTATTTCACATTTTCAACATATTCATTTTGAAATTATGATGTATTGCTTTATAAAATAAGGTGCTTAGAGGACAAGATAAATGAAAAGACACAAGAAAAAGCTACAGAATGGTGCTTTACATACAATAGAACATTATTTTCTTATTGCTATTTAAATTTAGCTAAAAAACCTGCCTTCTACAATGAATAAATATGAAGACTAAGTATGTACTTCCAGAAAGCATAATCTGCTACCACATCTTGTGTGTTAGGAGAGTTCTTTTGTGTTTATTTTTATTTTCTAAAATACTTAGTGTACAGCTTTATGACTTTGGAAGGACATTTCTCACTCTTTCTCTGATGAAAACCTGCTTTGCTTGAGTTTCTTGAAACAGAACAGCTGTTGGCATCTTGTAGATAGAATTTACATATATTATATGAAAATTGAATTAGTTTGACCAAGTTCTCTTCTCAGTTGCACCAGTACAAACCATTTGGAGAGTATCTTTTAAGAACGTGAATACACAGAAAAAATGTACTCATGATACTTATCTGCTCACTCCTGGAAGACTCTTTGAAAACTTAACTATAATTAACAGCACAGGTTGGAATAAGAAAGGTTTTTAGTATGAAAATAAAACTTTCTTTACTAAAGTGATGTTTTCCACCTACTTTGACATTTGAAAAGTTCCTCCAACTGTATTCATAAATTAGTGCAAAACATGAAAGATACGGGAAGCTCACCACCAGAAAATGTATGTTAGTCATGTTGCTGTGTCTTTGCTAGCAGAATTCTCTGTGTATAAAGTCAGTTCATTATCTTAAATTTTCAGAGCTTTCAAAACTTCACTGAGTGAGCATTAGTTGTCTAATTTTTCTGAAATCTGGTTGCTTAACCAAGGTGTTTAACCATGTTTCCGGAAACTTGACTTCAGACATAAGATTACGAGATTGTGGTGAAAATACTGGAATTATAAGTACTTTAAAAACTATTACAAAATTTTTAAAAACTGCTTTAAAATGTCACCGAATACTTCAAGTATATTACTACAATACTTACTGAACAATCAGAAAGTAAAGTTTCTATTTTCAGGAAGAAAACAAACTAGGTAGAGCTGTATTAGTTTATTAAAACTGTTCTAAAAATATTTTTATTGTGCACAGTTGTATTAATGTCAGCTGCATCCTGAAGACAGGTTTGGCCACATAAAAGTTTCTCTTCTGAAGTAGGAGTAATTTAACAGTTACAATTTAGGAAGGAATAACAAAACCCACACATAACAAAACAAAAAAAACACCTGTTTTTTTAAGTCTTGTCTTTGAGGTTTAACCTTGGGGCAAGTCTGGTGTTAATGTGTTTTTCATCCTCCTAGCTGTGCTCTAGCTGGGGCCCATTTACATGACCTAGAATCAATTTTTGAAAGCCAGAATTGGGCAAAACATTCATTTAATTTCATGCTATTTTAACATGTGTCTTGCAGAAATGATGAAGTCAGGAAAAAAATAGCCTCAAATCCACCAGTGAGGCCCCTTAAACTACATTTGTTTGCATACTTTGGCTTTATGAGAGTAAGTTTTAAAACAAGATTTACGGAACAAAAGCAATCTGAGCTGCTGTTAGGCAGGATACACAGGGCTGCAGCTGATGTTTTCTTGTGCAGTACATTTAATTCTCACATAGTAGGTGCTGTTGATGGGTATGTCATAGATCAGCACTTCTTGGATATTTGAGTGGTCAGAAGAGTTTAGAAGTATTGAAACTGGAACATTTCTGTCTTTCTCACGCCAAATCTGGTGTTACATTTAGAGGTAAGCATCATGTGCAAGGGAAAATTGCAAAGGTTCTGGAATTAATGATCTTCCTTGTTAACCCCCTGTGACGTTCTAACTAAGGAGACTTCTTAGAATAAACATTGATCATTTGCTTCACATAAGATTTCTGCTTCTGAGGGCTGACCATAAGCCAAACAACATAAAAACAGTGGATTTTGGCACTCAGGAGCAGGAAGTATGACTGACATTACAATTGACAGGTCAGGCTGCAAGAATTATAAAAGTTTATTTTCAAGAAGTACAAAAAAAGTTATTTCTAGGTACTGACATGTAGGATTTTCAATGTAAATTTTGAAACCAGTTACACTGGTTTATGCTTTGTTGCTGAATACAGGTTAAAAAAAATCTTATAGTGTTAACTTTGGACAGTGATTAGAAACTATCCTGCAGATTCAGACAATATCTCTCATTTGCCTGCTAGAATACAGGGCATCCACAGAGCTCAGATTTTATAGAGCTAAAGCTACTTTCTCAGTGTCCTATGGAATCAAGTTCTAAATGTAGTTCAGGCAGATATACTTCAAAATAAATTTATAGTTTTTCAAGTTGCTGAAGGCACTGAAGGCTGAAGACTCAGCACTAGAGCAACTACCAAACATGTTCTTGCACACAGAGAGTCTATTACACAAGCCACACATTGCAAAAATTCTGTCCCAGCAAGCAGTGGGAATTCATTATGGTTGGATGGGTTGCTTGGCAGGAAAAATCTCTTTCTTAGTGCTGTTTAGTATCTTCTTGTGAAATAGTGCCCTCAATGCTCAGCTGAATGTTCCAAGGTCTCTGTGGGTAGATAATCTGTGGCTACTTTTCCAATTCAAAATATTCCACTTTCTCAAAGGAATGCCAAAATACACAGAAAATTGCATTTCTCAAATAAAACATGCATATCTTATACACAACAAACATCAGAAATAAGGTTCCTACATAGTTTGAAAGAAAAATGTAATGGTGCTGATTGCTTAACATGTAAAATTCAGCACCAGAATAGTTACAATTTGTTTCAAGAAGACTTCTCATATTTATACAGCACCTTGCAGTGCTGAGGAGATTTTGGTGGTCTCTTAATAACTTAAGTAAAAGAACAGGATATATACAGCAGCACAACCCATTTTTTTCAATAACTAGCTATAGTGTTGGAAGATAAGAAGGGGGGGTCATCATTGCACAGTGTCACGTTATGCCTTATATATGCCTACATAGAGACCGGGAGTTCTAAGCACTACTCTCATTTTATACATATGAAAACTGGAAGAACTTAATCAAGTATAGTGTTTTTACAGGTCAGAGACCAGAATTCAAGAATACATGTAACTTAGGCAATTGCTAAGTCATATATTCTCTCCCAAAGGCAGTGATTGTTAGCAGCTTACCATTAATATCTGAGACTTAGCTTGCATAAATTAGTTTATAGCTATGAAGATTTGTAGGATTCTGTAGTTCAGACTTCTAAAGGCTATGGTTTCCCACTTTTCTTTTGCTTATGTATTCTTTAAACAGCCATGAAGTTCAGATATTGGATCTTGCATTATTCTCATTTCAGCTTAACGATTGACAAATTCTTGTAACCTAACTCTGAAAAAGTGGAAAGGGAAAAAAGGGCATCTTCTTTTAACTGTTTATCACTCATTTGTTCAGTCTGAATTATGATTTACCCTCCTGTAGTTAGGTTTGCAAGAAAAGAATGTTCTGATATAGGGAGTGCACAATGACTTTCTGATTTTAAGCATAGTATTTGCCAGGCTGGGAAGTAGCTGAGACAATGAATATTTTCCTAGGTTATGTGTCTTGGCCCTCTTGGGCTGCATCAGTGATGTTTTTCATATTTGGAAATAACACTGCCCACACTGAACACATGAAAAACCATAAAATTGAACTCCCATTTCCATTGCAAGGTACTTCTTATGGACAAAATCACTCAAGGGCAGAGACCCCGCTTTGTGAAAAATGTTACAACCTCATAAACAATATATAAAACAGTTCTGCCCTAAAAAAATACATTTTGATTCCCTGCAGTCTATAAATCACAGGACAAAGCTAGTGGTTCATACACACCTATAAAAATATATTTTAAAAAATATATATATACACATGCACACACATATATATGCACACATCTGTGTTTTCTGTATTCATATTCAGAATCCCTTTACAAGGCAATAATCTAAGAATTCACCTTTTTAGATACCCACTATCCTATCAGACAAAAATGCACTGTGTAAGAGAGAATCTAAATTTCTTCTGTTGCTAAAGCAAATCTTCAAGTTCTTTGGGTTTAAAGTGGCCTCAGAGTTTAAATGAAATGGGTTTTTTTGCCTCTTGAGGAATTATCGTTTTCTTAAGTTCATTTTGCAGTTCAGCCCAATATAGCATAGCTGGTGTTCTTAGCTTTGTCTTTCTTCTTCAGTATCTTTTTTCTTCCACATCTTTAATTCTACAAATCCAGAACAAAGACATAAAATGTGAGTGTTATGTTCTGAGACAGAGCAGAGCAGAACAAAACCAGCCACAGGCTTTTCTATGGTCAATGGCCCACCTTGCTTGCTGACAGGAGGAAGTATGCATTCAGAGACTATGACTGCATCAGAATGTGTGGGCTTCTGACTCTTCCTGAGATCTGAAGTGTTATTTTCATGAAAAACACTGCAAGCAGCTTGCCTGCAACTCTAATCACCTACTCTCCCCTCCTAAAGCAGATTTCTTGCATTTATGAGTTTTCCCATAGGATGATTTATTGTGCATAAAATTCCACTTAACATCTAATGTAAATTATACCGCCAACTGTCCAAATGCCAGCTATCCTCCAAAACTAGGTCTTTTGGAGACACTAAACCATCTGGTGTCAATGCCTAAAGCATAGTGGGTTTTACTAAAGTTTCCTTAGGCAATTACTGTATACTTCTATGACTTCAATTATTTAATTAATACTGCCTTTTGTGAATAAATTTTATGTCTATTCATCAATTTTTCAGAAGTTCTGTAGTCTTTCAGTCTTAATCTTTGATCACTCCTGAATAATTTCATGAATTGTGCTAAACATTATAGCTAGCAGCAGTAGTTGAAATATCATTAATACAAAGCAGTAGACAACTGCTTTAAGAATAAAGTTCCTTCTGGATATATGTACACTGTAGCTCAGCTTGAGGTACATCTATAGAAGCAATCAAATCAAAAGAACCAGAAGGTATGCAAATTAAACAAGCTGCTTAAGAACTCAGTGTTGAACAGATACAATTATAAATGTACAAATTTATCACACTATTGAAAGACAACTAATAGCATATCTCTAATTACAAAAGAGAGAAATTGTGAATGAGTTATCCAGTACTGCTGAAAATTAGTGCTGGAAAAGCTCTACTATCAATGCTGGCAGCCTTTCTTCTGTAAGGGGGGCAGGAA
>NW_010163728.1:21210-45727 GCF_000695765.1 Mesitornis unicolor
TGAGGCTCTCAATAAGAACTGATCATTATTTTTCAGAATAAATAACTGTTTATCAGATTAACTGTTTCATGGGAAAGATGGAATAAAAGGAAACTGTACTACACCTATAGCCTCTGTAGTCTGCAACATACAAATATTCAGGACTTTTTCAAGTCTAACAATGGTGGTCCACTTCTCAGCTGACAAAGGCTCATTCTCATGCCATTCGAAACTAATTTATCTGTCATATCTGTGAACTGAGAAGTTATGTGAAAAAAAATACTCCAAATGCTTCTCAGTCATGCACTCTGGAATGTGTTAAGGCCCAATGTCTGGCTGAAAGTCTGCATACTGTGCTCAATAGTCATTTTGTTGATGACTAGAATATCTAGGGGATAGATACCACAAGGTATCAAGTGCTATTCAATGCCTTCAGATAAATCTCCCCAGCTCCTAAGCCTGTTTTCCCTGTTAATATCTAAGTGCTTTTAAAAAGCCCCTTGTACTTACTTTATGCTTTAGCTTCCATTTTTGTGTTTATATGTTCTGCTGCTTTTTCCACCTTTAGGAGATCAATGTTCTGTCACATCTTAAAATCTACCCTTTTGTTTGTACAGGTCTTCGCACAGTGCTCTGTCTGCAGTTTTTTAGGGTTGAATACAGAGTGCTCTGGAGGCACATGGGACCTTACATACCTGATAGAGCTTTTAGTTTTTCACAAACTGTTGACTATGCTTAGATAGATCATCTGCAGGTTGTCTAGAAGTCAAATATATAGATAAGACATTGAAAATACAGAAAAATATAATGGTTGTGACTGATATAAAGCTTGCTCAGTCCATTGATGCTCATAGATGGTGCTAAAATTCAAGCTGCAGACAGTAACAGAAACTATGAAAGAGAAGCTTTTACTACTGTAACAATATTTCCTCAAACCAAGTAATTAATTTTTGATGGCTTAGGTCAACACTGACATGGCAGATTTTTTGCTGTGAAATTGCAATCTCCTAGGCTGCTG
Organism: Mesitornis unicolor; assembly: GCF_000695765.1. NCBI lineage: Eukaryota > Metazoa > Chordata > Aves > Mesitornithiformes > Mesitornithidae > Mesitornis > Mesitornis unicolor. Next base: position 22,208 of record NW_010163728.1, read on the forward strand.
GTTTTTTTTAATGAAAGGATTAAATTTTATTTACCAGTCAGTGTGATGACAACTATTTCATTTGCTTGAATTGTCCTGGAAATACAAATTTAAGTAAATAGTTAAGAAGATGAGTTAGTCATAGGTAAAAATACTCTATGAGGATTATTTATGGTGCTATTTCCATGTTCCTGGCTCCAGTTTCCTATTGGAAATGGTGAAGCTTGCTATGTTCCAGTCACAATGTTTATACTATCTACACAAATAACAGGATACACTTCATATAAAGCTACTAAATTTAACCTCAGAAGCAATACTAACTACTAGTGTTTTAGAAGGAGAAAAGTAATAAATACCATGGTAGCAGCCATTCTGACAATTTAGAATCACAGAAACACAGAATCATTTAGGTCGGAAAAGACCTTTAAGATCATCAAGTCCAGCCATTAACCTAGCACTGCCAAGTCCACCACTACACCGTGTCCCTAAGTGCCTCATCTACAAGTTTTTTTAAATACCTCTAGGCATGGTGACTCCATCACTTCCCTGGGTAGCCTGTTCCAGTGCCTGACAACCCTTTAAGTGAAAAAAATTTTCCTAATGTCAATCTAAACCTCCCCCTTGAAGCCGTTTCCTCTCATTCTATTACTTGTTACTAGGGAGAAGAGATTGACCCCCTCCTTGCTACAACCTCCTTTCTGGTGTTTGTAGATGGTGATAAGGTCTTGCCTGAGCCTCCTTTTCACCAGGGTAAACAACTCCAGTTCCCTCAGCTGGTCCTCATAGGACTTTTGCTCTAGACCTTTCATCAGCTTTGTTGCCCTTCTTTGGACACTCTCCAGCACCTCAGTATCTTTCTTGTAGTAAAGGCCCAAAAAATTTTAAAATAATCTGCTAGAACATAATACCTCTTGTGCTACCCTCAAAATGATAAATGGATATACCATATACCATATTAAGGTTTGAACTATAAACATGCATTTAGGGATAAATACTTTACTGTATCAACCACTGAAGAATCTTTTATTGATAGAATTACCAAAGCAGCTCATGTGCCTAATCAGAAGCATGATCAAGTATATGCTAAAGCACCGTGCCTTATTTGCATAGATCTGTGAGGTAAGACCTGAGTTCTGAGTTTCTCTTACTGTTTTTCAGAGGTCTTTTCTGATAATACCTCCAGGTATCATGCAGTTTTACTCTAGAATTAGCTAATGCGCATTAAAGCCTTCCAATAACAAGGAATATTGAAGATAAGGGGCAGATCCTAGGAAGTTTCTACTGTTTGGGCTTGCTGCAGTTTTTCCCAATAAGTTTATTCACAGCTCCCCTACTAGTAGGTAACACTCAATGGTTCATTGCATAAGGATCTTTGATAGCTAAGAAACATTTTGAAAAATAGATAAGCATTCTGCTTAATAATAATAATATATCTTCCTGCCATAATCAGCAAATGTGTCTACATTTTGGCTTCAACACAGAGATGCTAATAATTCAATGACAGGTACAGTTTGGTCTGACTGGAACCAACAACTATTAGGAGCAGAGAGCCTATTTATCTGTATTGCTTCAACTTGAGCCATACAAGCTTGATATATGATTCTGTCATGGGAAGCTCAGTGTCACCTACCAGTACCACCAAATATTTCAGCTAAAGAGATGGTCTTGTTCTGCATTCTGATTCACAGTGCATTACTTTTGGTTATGGATCACTAACCCATCAAGGTCTTGACAACAGGACAACAGTTTCTTGCAATGATCCAGGAATCCACTCATGCTGACATTGCTCTCAAAAGTGGAAGCTTTTTATGTGGTTGTCCACATACTGTCTCTGAATTTACTGTACCTGAACAAGTTACTTTCTGGAATGCTCTTTGTCCACTTTTTTGTCTGCTTCTTTCCTACTGCAAGCAAAGGCATCACATAATCATGACTATGCATCTCTTCTCTGCACTTATTTAAACCTAAGCTCCTCTTTCTCAATGTCAGTGATTAGGACTGCAGACAGAACTCTAGATGCGTCTCTTATACTTTGCATACTGACATTCATATTCTCCCACTCTACTGAAAATAGTCTGGAAATATCTTAGTACCACAGCTGACCTTTTCAGATGCACTTTATTGAAAATTCAAAGTCATTTTTTACAATTTTCATACTAATCCTCAATTTCTCTAGTTTAATAGATTCACTTAGAATACTTTATGTGAACCCCAGAGAGCTTAGACTGTGAAATTTTATCAGAGAGCCACACAGATGGCTTGCTATGACCTACTTTTGGTAAATTTGTGTTGCACCTCTTCCCATTTCACATTTACTGCCCTTTTTCTAATTAGACTAATTTTAAATAACTCACATATTATAGCTGATTTTTATGTGCAAGTTTCTTCATTCTGTATTACAGAAAAAAGTTTATCTGGTCCCCCATACCTCAGTGTTTTGAGGTCTTTTTGTTTTGATGGAGTAATTAGACCTCATTTAATTAGAGCGATTAGGGCTTTGCGGTTGATGTACTTTGTCTTTAACATGAGAATAAAGTCTGGGCAATAAATATTTATTGGAATAAAGGCTACTTAATAACATAACTGCAACAGGAAACAAAGAGGCTCTGATAGTAATAGAAATTCTAGCAAAGTTCCATACAAAGAGACATAGAAGCATATCAAGAAAGGCCTTTCCGTGGTAAATTATAGAGAACTACTCAAGGAGAGAGGCATTCCAACAAGCTTTTAATGGGAGCAAAATCTGGTTGGATTTGTGATATTAAAATCTCCTGCCAAAAACTCACTATGTACATATATCAGTTGGGAACATTGAATTAGAAGTAACTGAAAGTATCTGTTAACTATCTAGTATCTATTACTTTACTATGCTTGGTAGCAGGGTCAGATATGATAAAGCCTCTTTGAATTGCCTTTAAAATAAGATGTAACTGAAACAGGTGACATTTTTATTTTTTGAGATTGGACAGTTGTCACTCAGTCTGATGAATGTGTTAATTCAGAATAACAAATGAACAACTGCTCACTGGAAATAGTAAGAGCCACATCCCAAATACTGGCTTCATGCAACCATGGAATGGGACTGAATGCACCTCTCTGAAAGGCTTTCACGTGCCCACTGTAATTACCCAGGGTCTGGGTGTTTTTTCAGGTTCAGGTTCATGGCAGAGAAAGAACAGAAATATAGCTGACATAAAAAAGCTTGGACTTGAGGGCTAGCTCTGGGCATCAGAGGAGAGTTCTCACTAGAAAGAGCCCTGGGATAGTGGAAGGTGACACTAGGAATTAAAACACAAAAAGTAATTCAGGGAAACAAAACTGCAAATCTCATGTTGGTAAATAAGAAGACCTGAATCAGAGACATAAGTGACTCAGTTGGCAATACCTTGCTCTAAAAGTAACAGCCTTCAAGACATTTGATATTGCCTAATTGTTCAAAATGGAAAATCAGAAAAGAAAACTTCACAAAAACTCACAACTTATTTCTATATGTTCAGTTTCCCTGTCAGCACTTTTCTGTGAGTACGTTGTATGTTCACCTCTTATCAAAGATAGTGGTATCAGCTGATATTTCTCAACCTGTTATCTCCAGTGGAACTACTGGCGTAATCTATTTGAATTCAGAGCCGGGAGAGGACACTATAAGTTACCCACTTCTCCATTTGCATATATTCCTACCTATCAGAAGAAAAGTAAACTGATTTTTAGTGCATCTTACCCAGAAAGTACAACTGGCAAAGGTAGAGACACATGGAAAGAGGTAGAGACAAACCTGTTGAGTTTTTTTCTTAGGATGCCAGTGTCTGAAGCAAACATTTATAGTTAAGAACATATCCTGATCCACCTTGATTTTCATGGGGATTTGGTTCAGCCTGTAGCACTTGCCCCCTCTTTAAAATAGCAACAATATTTTGATAAAACTGCAAAAATACTTCCTCTTTGCTTCAGGATTAAATCTTTGTACTTGATGTTGTAAAGACAACGGCATGGAAAATATACAATAGGAAAGAATAATCTCCTTCTAGATGCACAAAAGTATGGGAAGTATGAGAAATGGATCCTGACTTTTAATTCAACTGTTCCTTGGTGCTACAGGCAAATTCATTGCATTCACAGAACTTTACCTGCAGTCTTGGTTGGTCTGCCTCTGGAGTTATCAGTGTTGGCCACATTTTATCACCTCTTGTCTTAAAGAGAGTTCCACCCTAACTAAAGAATAGATGTAATTACTACTGAAATAATAATAACAAACATAGTAATTTCTTATCTTCAGAATTTATCTGTAAAGTGTCTGACTCTTTCTGCATTGCCTTTACCTGTCTGGTCCAATTTCCATTCCATCATTTCTTTTTATTAAAGTTCTCTCTTGCAAGTTTCTTGTAACAAAAAAAGACTTTGCATCTTCTTGGCTATCCCAGATATCAGTGATATTTCATTGCTTTTGTTAAGTCTTAGGAAAAAAAAAGCTACACTTACATTTATTGCTCTTTAAAGAATCTTCATGTCAATGAGATTACTTTTGTTTTGATAGTACTCTTTAAACCACCAATCTCTGATGCTACACTATGTCAGGTGCTTTCTGAATATTCAAGTATTACCTGTTTTGTCAATGTTTTTGTGCTTATTGCAAAAATAGATATTAAATTCTGTAATAACACTTTCACATTTTCTTATCTGCTAAATATTTTTACTTTAATAATTCCTCTAAGATATTTGTCTACTTGATCCCATGAAATGTTTTAAAGATTTTTCTCCTCAGCTTAGCAGTCTGCATTTTTTTCTTTACCCTCAGGCTTTTTCTGCACTAATGACACTGTATGAGCCAGACTGCAGTCCCTTAGGATCTCTCCAGAGACAAAAGACTTTCAAAATCCTCATGAAAATTTCTGTAATTTAAATTCTCACTTCATGTATAATTCCTCATTATTGGTTTTGAACCCTCAAATGTTAAGACTGTTAAAATATATTTAACTTTAGATGGTTATTGTACATTAATGCTTGCCTTTTGACTCACCATTCAAAACTGGAATAAATTTATCTTTTTTTTTTCATCTTCATTATTATGCCACCTCTTTGCATATCTGTTTGCAAGGTAATGTTAAATTCATCCCCTCCAAATTAATTATAAGAACATTATAAAACTGCAAAATAAATACAGTCTATGCTATATGCTCTATTATGTTTTTCCAAAATTACAACTGACTTTTTATTATAATCTGATACCTGTGAAAGAGGTATTATTGTCACAAAAAGCTTAACACAAACAAATCACAATCTATTATAGAATGAATCCTTTATTAATTTCCTGGCAATATCTCACTAATTCAGAGTCTCAAATCAAGAGCAAGCTGTGCCCATTTTTTGACTCATCTTTTTCACAAGTAGTCTTGTACATTATCTCTTTAAAAATTTATGTGTGCACACAGACAATTTGAAACAACACAGCTGTGATTTCAAGACTCTGCATCATATGTAGCACACAGGTGGAGATTCTCCATTTCTCTGAGTTTTTTTCACCTGAGTGTACAGGAATCTGAAACCAAATTGATGCCTGCGAAGGAAAATGAAGAGATAGCAAAGCAAACCCCCAGGGATCAAAGGCACAGCATTCATTAGACTGCGCTTAGTGTGTCCAGCACCTGAGCCTTCACTACTGTGTAATATTACATTGTGAAGAACAGATAAAGCAATTCATATGGAACTACACTGCTTGTAGTTTATAGAGTGCTGCATCCAGCAGTGAGTAGATAACTCCAAGACTTACAGTTATTGCAGACTATTCCCAGCAAGCCAGTACTCTGATAGTTCATATTAGGTGAACATATCTTTTTCAAGTAATCCTTACATAGTCTCTCAAAAAAAATTTTGCAGAGGGTATTTGAAAGCACAAGCATGAAGTTCCCAAAAAAAGCCTCAAGAACATTTTCTGATAAATTCGCAACTTGTTTGCAAAAACAACATCCGAAACATGTCTTCTATAAACTGCCTCAAAATCAAGCTGAATTTCTTGTAAGGAAAGTCAATCTCTTTGTGAAAATTTGCTTTCTGTGGTTTATTGTTTTCAGCTCTTCAATCACAATACCAATGAGATAACTAAAATTCCACATTTAGCAATTATTGCACATCATACCATTTTCATGCCATTCATTTGATGTAATTAATTAATAGATAGCAGGTTTTTGAAAGAGGGAGATATTTCATGTTTGTCAAGCATGACCATGGGAGAGCAGTGCTGACTACCCACAACATCCTAAACTCTGGTTCTATCAACCCAATAGCCATACCAGGAAAATATTACATTTATCATTTTGGCCATTTCCTAGCAAAGAAGTTTTCTTAAAAAATTGTATTCTTTATTAAAAGAAATTGTTTAAATTAGTAAGAGGAGAAGTGGTCTTTACTGTAATTAAGGGCTTTAGGCTCCTCCTGTGAATTGCCTTGCCAAAAGGGGAACGTTCTTCCCTAACAGGTCCTATCCTTATATGTTAGGTGCCTTTATCTAGACACAGCCTGTCTGTACTTACATATTCCTAATCACAGAGTTTTCTAAGGATATAGTAAAGTACTGAAGATCAGAATTCTCAATGAAGTTGGGAAAAGTTATGCTGGGTGACAGAAGAAAATCTGGCTGTGTGTTTAAACAAAATATGCACAGCAAAGCTCAGTTTCTTAGAATGGTCTTGATTTCTTCAGAGAGCAAGGCATGCCAGTATTCCTACCACTTAAAGAAAAACTTCGTAGAAGTCTTTCCTGCCTCATTGTTTTCAAGAGGATTAAGTTAGGTATCTGTTTTCCCATACTCTTCAAAGACAATATTTATTGCAAAGTCTTACATCCTGTTAGCCAAATGAACTTAGTCCAAAATAACACTCCTGAATTACCAACTCTGTAGTCCAAAGCTCACATTCAGCTGATGTGATCTGATACAAACTCAGAGTAGAGTGTTAAATCTAATGAGGGCATAGCAGCTTCTATCTCCAGAAGATTTTTGAAGACAGTGCAACATCAAACAATTTTATGCCCTGGTATCGTTGGAGGGTAGCAGCCACTCCTAGATACTTGAGATTCTGCAGGTATTTTGTTCTGAAGATTCTAAAGGAAGAAGGAACATAAAAACACACATTCCTTTCTTGTGCATCAGCTACACATATATTCCGCAGGCAGCCCAGTAGACTAGGAATGCAGCACTCCCACAGAGACTGAAACAACTGCAAAACCAGCTGAAACAAAACCAGAATAAATTTTTGCTCCTAGTAGCTGATGCTTGAAATGTCACTGGAAAATGAGATGGAAGAAGGGAGTCTGCCGGTACGGTAGCTGGGAGGGGAGCTGTTTGTTTTTTGTTTTCCTTCAAGTGACTATGACTGACCTGGAAATGGATGGGAAAAGAAATTGTGCTCAGACCTTCTCCTTATTAAAAAATGGATCCATGTCTTGCCTTATTCAAACTTTTTGCAACTGCTTATCTCAATTAGGCTAAAACCACAGCAAATGAATCAGTGAAAGCTTGATTAATCAGGTAGTGTAGTGTGTCATTAGTATGCTTGAGAAAAAAATTAACCTCATAAAATCTACAAAAGGAACTTATATGGCAGAATACCTTGTTTACACCTAGAAAACAAGAAACAATACTACAATAGTTTGCTTCCTTCAAACTTTTTTGCTATAAAGGATAAATAATGGAAACAAAATCCATGGAACAATAGTTTTATATGACTTTCTTCTGGCAAATCAGTTTAAATCACAAAGGGTGAAATGTAACACAGGAATCCTTCAGAAGATATGGCTTTCCATTTGGAACAAAAATATCTTAAGTGCTATCAGTTAAAGTATTATACTAGTATGGGTGATTTGCAGGACAGATTTTCTCCACTCTGAATTCCACTTTGTCTAGAAACTTTATGTTCTATATGTAGAACAGGAAATATCAGAATATATCCACACATGAAGATTTCAGACACATCGTTTATAGCAGTTTTAGATTCAGTAGTGTTTTTCTCCAGCTTAAGATAATTTAAATGTTAAACTCTCTGTGTTGCTATGAAATAGCCTATGAGAACTAAACTGTCAACATAAGAAAAGATAGAAATACAGTGCCTGGAGCATAAGCCTCTAAAATATGACGGTTTCCATTTTCAGTGTTTCAGTTTTGCTTCACATGACCCAGACTTAAAGATGTTTTACTTCAAGCTTTTATTCTGAGTGTGCTTAAACTCACTAGCCTAAGTGTCATATGCAGTCCCCATATTATTCCCATTTGCTCAATATTAGACCCATTCTTCTTTGTAAGAGATGAGGAAAAGTAAGTTGACAGTACCTCAAAAGTCTGTTTTGAGCTAGTTGAGGACAGAAAGAATACCTGGGAGCTAGAGAAGATCTTGGGTTTTTTGCTTCCTAACAAATCTGTATGACATTGAGTCTCAAACTATGGTCATAGATCTTAGTAGCCTTCAGTTCACCTGAAATGCCCCACAGGAATATCATAGCATTGTGTTTGTGGTGGTCTCATTATGTTTCATAACTATAGGCAATTTTTCCCCACCTTCACCAAGATAAGACCAAGAATTTCTTTCCTCTTTAGGACAGGAGAAAGACAAGTAGATTTTCTCACCGGGTCTTAGCTACAGTGAAGTGTCACCACACATTCTACAGCAGATGTAGAGGACTGACTATGAACTGTGCTTCAGCAAATTTGAGAATCTCTGATCTAGATTTGCTGTTAAATATTGGATTATTTAATTTTTTTTATCATGCACAAGTTATGTTCTTTCTACCCACTGATATGCATTTTACCATCCTTATCTTTAGGTCTTCAGTGTGTACTTGAAATCCTTTTATAAACTTTACTGGATCTGCCTTCAGAAAACTAGGGATAAATTCTCCACTGCCTTATTTCAGCAGCTATTTCATTTTAATTTAATATCTGTATCTCAGTGAATGTTTTATATCCTTGAAAGATTTTTTGTTAGAATTATTCCTAGATTTTCTGCCTTCCTGTGGCAACTATTGAGTCTTTGTATGAAAAGGAAAAGCTTGTCTGATGTAAAAGCAGTAATAATCTTAGTACTACCCTACTAAAATAGGATACTTTTCTTTTATTTTGAAGCAGTTTTGCTGCCAAACCAATTCTGATTCAGTGAAGACATTAAGGTAACACCAAAGAATAATGAATCTAGTGGAGAAATTCTTTACAGAACATTAATGCAAAGTCAGTGTTATCTATAGCCATGCATCTCCGACTTATTTTCTCCTGTGGGCGTCTTGGTTCCAAGGAGCTCTAGGTATTCAACAAGCTAGAAACGGACTTCTGCTTAAACACTTCTTCACAAAGGTAAGAACAGAGAGCTTAATGTTTATACTGAGTTCAAGGCCTTGAACTCCTGAATCAAAGTATTTACTGAAAAACTGTCTCCTTTTGGTTTGTAGAGCCTTTTATTCCAATTGCTTGCATTGTGAAATTATTTGAACAGTTGTGCCCTTGGATCCACTTTTGATCTGAGCCAACTGGCAGTCTCCTAAGCAATTTACAACAAAGGTAAGGGCCTGTATGAGTCAAGACCATTAATGATGTGCAGTTTGAATGTGACTGGCCTCCTTCAGATATTGAGATTTTAATAGTATAGAAAAAAAGTATCCTGTATTTGTTGAGTCAAAGAGTGCTTTTACTACTACAGATATATCCAGATGATTCCAGCTCCTGAACCTACAGGACCACCTCTAGGCATGTTTTGTATATCTCCAAGGACGAGATATACCAAGAAGGTATATCTCTGGGCAACCTGTGCCAGGGTTCAACCATTCTCACAGTAAAAAGTTTTTCCCTACACTTAACCGGCATTTCCCGTGTTTCAGTTTGTGCCCATTGCCTCTTGTTTTGTCACTAGATACCACTGAAAAGAGCCACACCCTCCCATCACATATTTACATGCACTGATAAGATCCCTCTGAGCCTTCTCTGCTCAAGGATGAACAGTACCAGATCTCTCAGCCTCTGCTGATATGAAAGAAGATCCGGTCCCTTCATCATCTTTGTGGCCCAACTCTGGACTTGCTCCAGTATGTCAACCTCTCTCTTGTACTGGGAAGCACAGAACCAGACACAGGTGTGGCCTCACAAGTGCTGAAAAGAGGAGAAGGGTCACATCCATCTGCTTGCTTTTCATGGTCTTCCTAATGTAGATCAGGATACTGTAGACAGAATAATGTTGTTCTTCTACTAATTGATACTCAATTATATAATCTGAAAACATCCACAAGTATTTAATTTGAAAACATCCATTATTTTATTTGCAGTTACAGTTTATCAAGTAATTGCTATTTCTAAGCTTTTAAAATCATGACTACGGGTGATAGCTACATATACTGGAAAGGGATATTCTTTTCCTGAGGGTTGCCTCACTAGCTACTGTCCTGTTCCTCTGCTATCTGTACATAAGTCAGTGTGCCTGTGGTTGTTTTAGAGTCACGTTTTTTGCTCCAGTTTCTTCCAAAGTTAAAACAGCAGCACTGTGTGGCTTCTATGCCTATCACAGACAATAAGATGACAGGTCTTTGCAGTTTTGTCTCCCCTGTGACCGTGATATAAAAACTGAAACTTGGTCTCAGATTCTTCAGTGCTTATAATACATACCAGTGTGATTTGCAGATGTAGCAAAGGGCCCAGTTTGCAGGCAAATTCATAATTTGGTCTAGTCTTATCACCAATATAATGATTGCTATTCAGGAATGATTACCTTGACGCAAACACATGGGCACACAAATTGCTGGTGTCTGTTTTATTGTATGCTACAGTTTGGCCTAGGTGTGTCCAGAATCAGTCTCTGGATAAAGAGATCAAATTATGCTAGTGCAGCACAGCCTGTAACCCTTTAGCATATGAATCTTTCAGACAATTTGAGTAGTTTTGCCATCAAAATTAGATTTGGAGAAAGCCTACTGCATACAATTACCTTGATGGGATGGCTGTGATGTTTGCCTTTACAGTCAATGCTGAGGTAATAGTTCCATCAGTTTGCCAGAAGCAGAGTCCAATTTGTGCCTTAGTTTGTGTAATCCTGTGATTTGTATGAAGACACTGCAAATCATGAAAGCTTTTAGATACTGTCCTTGAAGATATTTAGGTTTGCTAGCAACTAAATAGCAAACTACAGAAATTCCATGCTGTATTGTCTGATACACAGTGGGGGGGAAAAAGGAGTAAAATAAAGTTAATACAAAGCCAATTGCTTTTAGAAAAAGCAGAGTGTGCATGCTTTCAAGTCTCAGTCCATGATCGCTCTGTAACTAATGTCTCAGCCAGTTTCACAGGAGTTGATTAATTTTAATCTTGGAGTTGACTATGTAAACAGTAATTCTTTATAATAGTATTTACTTGGTAGTGAGAAAGATAGCCAGGTTAAACAGTACATGTCTATCTTTTAAAAAATTGGTTATTTTTGTTTTATAATTCAGTTTTGCTGGGCAAAGGTAATTTAAAAACACAAATCAGATGCCAGGGAAGAAAACACCTCAAATATTGGGATATTGGAAAATATATATTGTTTTATTATTAGTTTCCATAAAATTAGAAACCTCTGTTTTTCAGTCTGGCTTCTCAGAAAAACAATTGCTCGATAGCTGAAAAATTAAGCTAAAATAGGGATATGGGAAAGAAAGTTAATGGGAATGTTGTTACCTATTGCAATAGTGTTTTTACAAAAGCCAAAGAGCTTGTTTCACAGAATTAAAAATATTCCAAATCAGTGATGGAATGTAATGAATTTTGGTCAGGTTCTTATTTTAAAAGTCAAGTTGTGAGTCTGAAAAATGAAACTGGAACATAGTTTTGGACATTGTGTCTAACTATTGCTTCCAAAAAGGAAAGGGAAAACAGAGTGTCTTGGATATCTGTTTAAATAGGAAAAGAAGTTATAAACATTCCTTTCTTGATTACCATTTTTAACTTTGTACCACAGCTAAAAAGTATTGCTTGAATGGGTTAAAAAAATAAAAATTGGTATTTGTGGTTGCAGATTGCAGTTTTGTTCCTTAAGATAATTTCCAGCTTAACTTTCTTCAAAGGTCATTTGCATTCCAAAGTCAATATTTTTACTTGTATGTTTCTTTAACAGTTTGCAAAAATGTCTAGACTTATATTTCACCCTTCTTGTGTTCCAACTAAATGAATAAGCACTTTTTTTTGCTTAAACCTAACATTTCCTAGCAGATTAGGCATGTAGGAATGTAAAATCTTCTAAATTGTCTGTAAATATCTCTTTCATAAGTTCATAAAACTGTAATAACTATAATAAAGTATAGCACATGTCCTATTAACTATACAAAAAGTTATTACAAACAGGCAGAAGAAGAATCCATGACAGGTCTAACTGCTTCACTCAGCAGCAGGGTATTCATGCCAACAGGCTATCTGCATTTGAGGTCTGTGCCTAAATTAGGGAGGCTGGACTCCAGCCATAGTCCCTGGAAAGCACTGTGCTCCTCCAGAGGCAGACTCAGCTCTAGAGAAAGTGCCTACTTTACTTTGTGGGCTCTACAAGGGATCTGCATTTAGCTGTCTGATATGCAATTTATACATTAGCACTTTGAAAGCAATGATGGCCAACAGCACAACACACTCAGCATACTGCTGGGTGCTTAGGTCAGACAACTCTGCAGCACGGTCACAGCTGAATGCCATCAGTGGACACAGCTCAAGAAGCTCTGTCTGGGGCCTCCAGAATGAGCACAAGTTGTTTTTGGAACAAGGTGTCAATACTTGCACCAGAACTGGAGCAAAGTCTGCCACGGAGAAATAAAATACTCTTGATATGTTGCATCCTTCAGGGCTCGTTATTATTCTGGACCCAAAGACAGAGGATGACTGACAGGAACAAGGGTTAGAAAAGGTGCTATAATTTATCTTTGGATTGAAGGAGCAAAGGTTGCACCCTGATTTTCTGGCTTCGGCCTCATTAAAGAGGAGTTTCAGCAATAGGTTTTAAAAGCAGAGCCTACAATGATGGGAGGAAGACACACACCCACGAATAGAATGATTATGTTTCTTCTGGAAAATTAAGTCACACTTATTGAAATACATTGTCTAGTAAAGAAATAAGCAGTGCTGATGTTGTAAGGAACACTTTGACCTCAATTTGTAGAGCCAAGCTGGAAAAATGCTTTGACACTTTTCCAGTTAATATTCAGAAAAAATTCCTATGTGATGTTATCGTGAGCACAAGGCAACGTAAAATGACCCAGACCAAAACTCCAAGGTCTGACATTCTCAAACGCTGCCTGTGTTCTTCTCAGGCCTTTTACTTTATACTCGTTCTGTCTCCTTCTGTTTCCATTTTTATTCTCATTTTATTGAGATAGAAGTATGTGTCATTGGTCAGACTGTACACTGAGTTGGTCTCCAAATCCTTATCACCATCTACATCTTCCATAATATCTGGCCTTCAACAAGGTGCAGTTCTAAAAATTTTCCCTTCCTATCCATCTCATTCTTATTCCTCAGACCACATTCTGTATAAATTGCTTTCCTGAGTCTGATCTTCATCTATCTTTTTCCTGTCTTAGACGATAGGCATTTCTGGGCAAGGAATGTATCGTATACCAAGTTTGTAAAATGATGTGTACATTTACAGCTTTCTATAAATGACTTTTTAATAAGAGAAGGAAAATCCTTCAATCCCTAAACAGGCAGAAATCTTTCTTCCCCACGTAAGTTTTACTTGGGTGAAGCCAGACAAGGCAACTGTCACTCGTGTAGTAATTTTAATAATAATATTTTAGTGTTTTGATGATTTATTAAAGCAGAAATTCTGAAATCAGTCCTTGTTAAAAAAAAGTCCTTGTTAAAAAACTGACAGCAATGTCTGTTTTATGTGAAATGTAGTATTAGAACAAAATTATTTTCAACACACTGCTGTAGTAGGCCAAAGTAAAAGATTCTTCATCTGAAATTTAAAACATTTAAATGAGACCCAGGTGTCAGGGGAGTCACTCTGTAAGGGAAATATCAGTTTTCACTAAGATTGCCTTTAAATTAAAGTTTTATTTACATACCAGTATGGTAAAGGACACATAGTCTAGTAAAAAAATCTACTACTTTAAGATCAAAGTATCTTTCCAACATTACTATATGCAAGCACACACTGTTGTATCTCCACAAGTTTTTGGTGAGGGTTTTTTTCGCAAAGTTTACTCACAGAAATTCTAGACTTGCCATTTATTTTCTGAGGTTTCTGTGGTTACTGTTGTCAGAGGTACCAATACAGCAATGAAATGAAGGAACACATATCTCGTATTTTCTATGTGCTGTATAAAAAAATCCAGACTTCTGCAGATTTTTGAAGCATTGGTTACTTTATAATTGCCTTCTTTCTCTTCCATTTCCAGCCTTTGTCTAGATTGTATGCATGCCAGACATAATTTTCAGCAAAGAAATATTGAAACAGGAAATACTTCACAGTATGTTCTTGATGTTGAATCTGCAAATTCTGTAGTACAAATCTTACACTTCAAAGATATGCTCAAATGGTAGGAGTCATTAGGGAAAACAGGCATACTACAGCTTGGAAGCAGAACTTATACTTCTTTTTCCTTATACTTTTTGTATAAGGACCATGACTAACTTACATGCTAAAAAGTCAACCTTGAGAAACTACAAGATGAAAGAAACTAACTCAATGAGAACAACAATTGTCTGATGTTTGAAACTGGAACAAAGAAGGAACATGAAAAAATTTCAGTAGTTCATTGCCAGAGGAACTTGACAAGTCCTGGCCATCAGAAAAGACTAATGTCCAAACTCAGAGAAAGATTAAGGGTCTTATTCCTTTTGACATCAAATTGTGTACTGTCCTAGAAATTTTTTTCAAAATTAGGTCTTGATGATTGATGAGAATTTTATAGAACTGGCATGATAAATAATATCTGACCTTGATGAGATCCTCCACCATTCTAATTGTTTGATCTTATAAATACTTTTTTACTAAAAAAGTTCCTGGAGAGAAAGGATTTCAACTTTCATTTATCATGAATCAATTATATAACCCTTATTATCTTGAAATCAGAAATCCTCTGTTCTTATATTTACAGCAGAGAAATACTGTACAAGGCACATTAAACCACTATATGCTTTTCTCTTTCTTATCATTCCTTGAAGAATGAGAAGACTTGTCCCATTGTTTATGATACTGGTCTAAGGATAAATTTGTGAAATTTTGGACATCAGGCAAACTTAAATTGCCAGTTCCTGAGTGACGTTTGATTTATATTTTATCTATATATTTATTTATTTACCTTTTTCCTGAAGAGGTCTCACAGTGTTATTGGAAAATGTTTTCTTCTGTGCAGGTGAGATTATGTTAAGATAATTATAAAACACAACTTCAGCAACTTTATTGGGGACATCACAAGGAAGAAAAGGAAGAACATTAAAGCATTTGCAAGGATTGTTAGGGGTCAGATGCATACACTGAGCTCAGCATCCTCTCTGATACAGGCCAGTAGCAGAATCCCAGTGGAGAGTAAGAGCAGGGCAAGGACATGTTGGTGATTCCACAAAATGTTGCTGATCGTTATTGTGATTCCATTGAAGCAAAGTGGTATTTTGGTATGTCACAGACATCGACAGATTTCTCTTCCATACAAATCGACAAGGAATTCCACATATGTGAAAAAATAGTCCTTTTTCTTCAGAAGCTTCCATTTTCTACTTTCATGTCATTCTGTACAGCACATTCTACAAGTTAAGGCAGAAAACAGCCCTAAGACTAAAATTTTTCTATTCCTTCTGGCACTCAAAAAAAGAAAAATAATTCTTTTGCACTATTTTGGTTTGGAAAAGTTAAAATTTCATGCAAGGTATTTTGATTCTTTTTAACATTTTTCCCCTTTTCTCTCCCCTTGGCTACTGAAAATTTTTAGTCTCCTTATTATGTATTATTTTCATGCAAAAAACTGCCTAACTGCTGAATTTTTTTGGCATATAAGAAAGATGATTGTGGGGGTACATACCTTCCACCTAAGGAAACCTTATAATATTTTAGCAGTCTGATTTAGGATGGAAAGGTGCTAACATAAATTTCTTATATAGGATATATACTGGTCAGAAACCTGTTTGCTCTGCAAAAATTTATTAAATACTTGATCTTTTAATCTGCAAAATCAAGGAATATGGGTACTTCGCATCTACATTCTTTGTGCCATGAACTACAGAAACTTCTATATCTTTACTGTATAGACCAAAGACTTAAGGTTTTAAGTGTGGAAAAAAACTAAATTATGGCACTGTTTTCATTGTGGAGAAATGCAGTCAGAAAAGTCTAAAATGCTCTAAGTTAACAGGAAAAGCATTTGTATGGAACAGGGAATTATAAAAGGAAAACTGTCAGAATGGTGAGTTTTTAAAGCTAAAGATAAATTTATGCTTGAGAACAGTGCAAATTAAGTTAAGAATAAGAAATCTTTATTCTTAATTCTTTCTGCCCAATCCAGCATGGATGGTCACTTAACCCACAAAACAAGGTTGTACTAGATTTTTTTTAATTTTATTTTTTATTTTATTTTTTCATCTTTGTACTTAAACTGTAATAAACACCACACTTGTTCCTATCATGTTTTTCTTCACAGATGACCCAGATACATGTTTCTGCAGAATTAGATCTGTATTTCACATTTCTAGTTCTGAGCCTTTGTTGGAAAAAAACCTCAGCTGTCAGTATTTGTGCATATTTTGTTTGGTTTGGGGTTGGGATGAGGGACAGCGTGATGAAAGTGTTGACTTCCCTAACCTATACTGAAATGTCCAGAAACGTCCTGGAATATAATGAAAGAGTAGGACTTAAATAATTTCTTTTATCGGGGTAAATCTATTCTAATAAAAAGTTACTTCAGCCAGAAGAACCTATACAAATTAATTGTGTTCATAAAGTTGCCTTACCATTCTATGTAATACATTAAAAACCTCTTCTTTTTTAACTTCTCTTGTTTACCAGAGAGGAAGAAGGAGTAATAAGGAATATGAGACATCAAACATGTTTATCTACTGCGTAGTTAAACAGTGAGCATAACTGGAGAAATAAGAGAAACCTACAGTGGTAGTAATTAATGAGTCAAAACCTTTAGAAAGGCTGTTAAACAGCTGCCTTTTTCTAGTAATAACACTGATTCATGAGAATCATAAATAAATAAATTTCATTCATTTTCATTAGAAACCAAATCCAAACCCCATCACACCTGTCTCTCTGGTGATACCTCACATAATCCAAGAAGATTTACTTTTTCATGGCTGTGCCATACCAGTGGTCGTAAATATATATGGAAGAGATAAATCTGAACTCCACTTCTTGAGAAATCAGGGAAAGAAATGAGAAACAGAGATGACTTCAGCCTGCGGCCTCTGTCCATGATAAGACACATTTACGTCATGGAGAATCAATGCATTAACTTTCTTCCTGAATTGTTCCAAGTCATATTGTTTGCTGTGAATAATAAAACATTTTGTTTCTAGCAGATTTTTCTGCATTTTCATTGAATGTACCTCCACAATCCTCTGATATCATACATTAATACATATCAGGTCGTACCTAACAAACCTAAGTTTCTGAAGGCCAAGAGTCTTTGTGAGATAAGTATAAGCAGAAATCACTCTTCTGAAGTATTTGTAGTAGAATAATGCGTTTAATCTGGAACAGGAAATTACATCTTTTCATTGCTGAGTGCACTGAACAAAAATGTCTTAGACTACAAAGAATGGACATCTAATATGATATGAAATCATTAAAAGTGTAATGGTAAAATACAGATTTACTTTTTATTTTATCTGAATAGGTAGTATAGGACTAACACTGGGAAACAATGGCAGGCTAGGTGTAGATTTTGAAAATTCGTAAGACCTGTTCAGTTCTGGCAGGTCTGTGTGAAACCTGATCTTCACAGACTCCACAAAAGTTTGATAGCTTTTTGACATTTTATGACAAGAGAAGGGTAGAGGTTGCTCTACCAAAACCGAGTTAAATAATATATCCTACAATTACATTTCCTTTCTACACCACTCTGATCTCTCATAGTGATATCAGTGGATGCTTCTGGGCCTTTTTTCTCTTATATTGTTTCTAATGGAAAAGATCCCAGTTTACAGTATAAATTCCTGCTAGCAAGCTTAAATGCATGGTTTGAATTTGTATTCTTGAATTACTTACTTTTTTATTATGTCAGTCCTTAAGGCATTTAGCAACACAAAAATTTTTTTTTTCTTTAAATCTGTGAATTATGGAAAGAATGAAACTTGGCTACCAGAATTTCTCTGCCATATGGATTTTCTGATGTCTTACTAGGTTTTCATCAAGGTTATTAATTGTGCCTGTTGTCGTCTATCTAGCTGCCTCTTTCCACAATGCCTATAGTAAGTCTTGAGCTTCTAAACCCCTAACTCTTTCTCAAATAGGATTCCATCTGATGACTTAATCACAGACATATACAAAAATGCATCAGGCAGACTGTGAGTTTTATTAGGAATTATTTGGAATATTGTGTTCAATTCTGGGCCCCTCAGTTCAAGAAGGACAGGGAATTGCTTGAAAGAGTCCACACAGAGCCACAAAGATGATGGAGGGAGTGGAGCATCTCCCTTCTGAGGAGCGGCTGAGGGAGCTGGGTCTCTTTAGCTTGGAGAAGAGGAGACTGAGGGGTGTCCTCATTAATGTTTATAAATTTATAAACGGTGAGTGTCAGGAGGAAGGAGTCAGGCTCTTCTCAGTGAGAGCCAATGACAGGACAAGGGGCAATGGGTGTGAGCTGGAGCATAGGAGGTTCAATCTGAATATGAGGAAAAACTTTTTTACTGTAAGGGTTACAGTCAGGGACCAGGCTGCCCAGAGAGGCTGTGGAGTCTTCTTCTCTGGAGACATTCAAAACCCGACTGGATGCCTTCTTGTGTGACCTAGTCTAGGTGATCCTGCTCTGGCAGGGGGGTTGGACTGGATGATCTCTCGAGGTCCCTTCCAACTCCTAAGATTCTGTGATTCTGTGATTAGGAAAATTAGCTGAAATGGGACATGCAGGCAGCGATAGGAGCTTTTTTGAACTATCAGAACTGGAGAGAGTTTGAATCTATTAAGCAATCCAGTAAGTTTTTCACTTCATTACTATCTAGTCCTCCTTAAATGCTAGTTTTAAATGTCTGAATCTATAGATCTTCTATTACTTCCCTTGATATATTGGTCCTCGACATAATATATCTCACTGATAGGAATTTATTCCATCTTAATTTCATCAAATTATTCATAGTTGTATTCCCTTGTGCCACCATAAATAATTTCTCTTCATCCTTGGGAGGAAATCTCAACTACTCAGAAATGATAAGAGTTTTGCTGTTGTGAGGCCAGAATTTCATCCTTGGTTTTACATGCTTGAGATATTTGAGAATGTTATAATAAGTTATCATTTATGTAGGCCATATATATATATTTCTGTTTTAATCAGTCACTGGAGAGGTCTTACAAGAGAGATGAAAATTGAAATATGAAGTCAGAGCACCTCATTGGAAAGTCAAAAGCATTCATCCAATAAACTGTCATACATGATTAAACAGGTTAGAAAAGAGAGACCACCTGGCAGGTAGAGGCTAAAGAAAATGCTAAATGTTGATTGAAAAATACACATATCACAGAAGAATGATCTCTTAGTGTATGAAATCCTTCTCTTTGTTGAAATGTCTTTGTCCTTCTCTATAAAGCTTTTAGAGTAGGGGGAGGGAAAGGAAATGTTGAGGGCAAAAAGACATTAAGTAAGGAAGTAGGAAAAGAAGGGAAGGGAAGGGAAGGGAAGGGAAGGGAAGGGAAGGGAAGGGAAGGGAAGGGAAGGGAAGGGAGAAATGTAATTTTCCTATTTTTTCTTTTTTCACATCTTTCTCCAAGTTCCAGGACTCATGATTATTCTCCCACCATCTTTTTCTTCTCTCTTATTCCTGCCATAACATTCAGAAGCAATAATTATTGCTACAGCACTAAAAAATACAGCAATAAGACAAAGCAGAAAGTAAAATTTGGAAAACAAAGAAAAATTAGTTATAATTTCTTGTATATGCTTTTCTTTTTTTTTTTTTTAGATTTCTCTTTTGGTATTTCTGGTATTGTTGACTTTTATCACAGAGATAGGTTCATTTTAATAGCCTTCAGCTGTTGCCCTAGTAGTTAAGTTCTAAGTAGAGCAATATAATATTTAAAAATCAAAGACATGGTGATTACGCAGTGCCATGACATTCACCCTTTCAAAGAACTCTCAATTTATTCATGAGAACATAATCAAGATTGCCAAGACAGTCTTAGAGAGTGCAAACCCTTCTGCACTGAGCAATTCATAAGCCACATTTCTTGATCTTTCAAGATACAGGCACAACTATCACAGTGATACACAGCACAGATTAATACTGTATTGGCATATGACAATGGAAGACTTTCCTATGGGATAATGATGACATGACATCAAAGAAAGCAGAAGGTTTAGCAGAATGATTGGGTGACTTTACCTTTAAAAGAGAGGGAATTAAACTTCAATTCAAAAGATCGTTGACATTATTTTCAGTTTGAATTTTGCAACAGAAGCCTAAACAAAGCATTTCTATAACTTGGTGTTCTGATGTTTTCACTCTTATTTGTATATTTTAAAATAATTCTGATACTCATGTAAACCAGATATATCTAATCTCTTTGCTTGGAGTGATTCCCAGCGGCTGGGGCAGAACAACTCAGAATTTATTTATTGTTAAAAACATTTGACAGAAAAAGGCTAAATATGCCATCATTCTATATTAAACACTGTAAACAACCAAAGTAAAACCAACCTTGGTATGTTAGCCTGCCAATCTATGGTTACGGCCACCCCTAATAAGAAAAAAATAACCCTAAGCAACTATGTAAATGGATACAGATGAAACTGCTCCATAGTTTTCACAGAATCACAGAATCACAGAACGTTAGGGATTGGAAGGGACCTCAAAAGATCATCTAGTCCAATCCCCCTGTCAGAGCAGGAACACCTAGATGAGGTTGCACAGGAAGGCGTCCAGGCGGGTTTTGAATGTCTCCAGAGAAGGAGACTCCACAACCTCTCTGGGCAGCCTGTTCCAGTGCTCTGTCACCCTCACTGAGAAGAAGTTTCTTCTCAAATTTAAGTGGAACCTCCTGTGTTCCAGCTTGTGCCCATTACCTCTTGTCCTATCATTGTTTGTCACCGAGAAGAGCCTGGCTCCATCCTTGTGACACTCACCCTTTAAATATTTATAAACATGAATGAGGTCTCCCCTCAGTCTCCTCTTCTGCAAACTAAAGAGACCCAGCTCCCTCAGCCGCTCCTCAGAAGGGAGATGCTCCACTCCCTTGATCATCTTTGTAGCCCTACGCTGGACTCTCTCCAGCAGTTCCCTGTCCTTCTTGAACTGAGGGGCCCAGAACTGGACACAATATTCCAGATGCGGTCTCACCAGGGCAGAGTAGAGGGGGATTCTATACTTTGCATTCTATACTTTGCATTAATCTCCTTATCCTTTTCCTATGTACAGATTTTTTTCAAAACATGCAGGCATTAAAGTGATTAAGTGATGGAATTGTTCAGGTACTCATTGGGTTAGAAAGGCAAATCCATCTATTTTGTATTTTGTATCTGGACAAGTTAATGTTCTGGTAACCTCATTCAAGGCCCAGGTCCATGCTTCTCACTGGGATAATTTTACATGAGACGTATTTTCACAGTTAATTCCTTGCAAATTTACCCTGATATCTCAAATTCAAATCACAGACTTTTTGTACTCCATATCCTTTTATCCTACTGCAGCCACACTTAATGTGCAGATGTCATTTGGATACTGGCTGAGGATGCTAGCCCAAGGGAAGCACTCAACTCCCTGCTCAGCCACACTCCATGAGATTTGGTGCTAGTGGGTAAGTACTTGGTCCAAAAAAATGTCTCTAATGTGGAGATTAGGTGAAACAAGGTGCCTAAACCCAAATTTTCATCAGAAAAACTTTTTTCAGCAATACCTGAAACCACAGGAACATTTTTTCCTTTTTACTTTGTTTTTTAATGATAAAATTTCCCATGTGCCTACATCTGTGAACATCTAGAAACACCCGCTCTGAAGAAAGGTGTGCAGTTCTTCAGTTTGCTCAGAGAACTAAGACAAACTGAGTCCCAAAAATGAGACTTTCGCCAGCCCGACTATCTTGAATGGTTTGTGTGTTCTCTGGACACAAGACCAAAAGTAAGGCTGGATTCCTGGCCTAGTAAAATCCTTCCACCCACTTGTTTTAAAACACAAGTAGAGGAAATAATATCAATGTTGTTGGGCTCCTTCACTTGAGGTCTACCTCAGGATGTGTGTGAAATAATAGTATTCAGTTCCTGTGAGGAAAATCCAGTCACATCACCAGTGCCCAGTGAAGCACTCCTGTCACTGTCCATGTGTAGGTAGTTCAAGGCTGGGCTGACGCTCCACTCTTCATGTCAAAATTATACTGCCACAGGAAGCGATTTAAGCAAGAGAGGAGTGAATTGCATAGTGAGTGGGATTTTCATTTGAGATGTTAGATGTTGGAGTGGGAGTAGGACTTCCCGGAGTAACGACGAAATCTCAATGTGAGTATAGTCGTTCTCTTTTATTAAGCAGTTACAAGGCTTTTATAGTCACGGTTTTGGTCACGAGCAAAGCACGCAGCAAATACATATAGCTGATTGGTTGCTGTCCATGCGTTCTGACGTATGGACGGTACACCTACTTGCAGTTAGCGAGTCCGGCTCTTATCACCCTTAAAGTTGCCGGTTACCCTTATTCGTACGCTGGGTTGGTCACATCGACAAGATCATGGCCGCACTGGGAGAGCCAGCACTTCACAGTTAGACTCTGAAGTCCTATTTCTTCTTCCAAGCAATGGTTCTGAATTTTAACCAGTGGTCAGAATTTCAGGGTAAACAACCTTTTGTGAGGATTACATTTATAGATACATTAAAATACTTAGAATTTCACGTTAGCCAACCTTTTACATGTATCCTAAGAAAACATAAAAAAAAAAGTTTAAAAAAATCTAATTTAAAGTTTCATTGGTATTTCAATTTCTCTACACTTCAGAACTCTGCATAAGTTTTTACTGTCCCTATATTACATGTCCAACTCAATGTTCCCTTTGCAAATTTAAGCCATGAAAATTTAATCTCAGATACACCAATAGGAAACACAGAAGAGAATTTAACAGAGCTTTAACATTAATCTTCAAGGTATTAAAATTTTCCTCAGGTAGAAAAGAAAATATTTTTATCTCCTGAAGTCACACTGAATATTGGTAAGCATTAGAAAGATTTTTTTCTTTTTTTCTTTCCCTTTATCTCCAGTAACAGCCATTAGGCATTCTGTACAGAATCAAATCTGAAGTCACTAGACGTATTTCCAAAGACTTAGCAGAAGCCCTCTCAATCCCATTCCACCTTATTACAAATGATGGAAATACGGTTCAAAATAAAGAAGGTTTTCATAATGTTCTGAGCTTTTCATAATGGAAATAT
>NW_010163729.1:0-4853 GCF_000695765.1 Mesitornis unicolor
TCTTCGATAGGTGCTACGAGAAGGGGCTGCGCTGGTACAGGTAAGGACGGGGGAGGGGGCGCTAATTAAGCGCCGAGCCGGGTTTAATTGCCGGGTTGTGGTGGGGTGGCTCCGCAACAGGCGGGACCCTGGAGATTAAGGGGGTTCGCGGGGGTGAATGGATGGGGGAGGATGCGAGTCCTGGGGGGATGCGAAGGGAGCCGAGGTGCGGGTCAAGCCTGAGAGCCGGTCCCCAGGTCTGTCCCCAGGTCTCTCCCCGTGTCCCTGTCCCGCAGCCCAGGTGACTGGCAGCAGAAATGTGTCTTTTTTTTCTAAGTATCCAAGCTTTATTTAACCTTTAAGCTTTATTCTCAGCTTTATCCCCACCGGGTTCCTTCAGGATTTATTTTATTCGAGTGGCTTATAAAAAGAGAGAGAGCTTGGAGCTGGGTTTACAGGACCGGGCTTGATCCTGGCCAGGGAAGGAAGGGTAAAGCGGATTCACTCTGGTTCCTCGGTCGGTTCTTGTGGAAAGGCAGGGCCGCATCGATTCAAGGGAGTTGCTGAGTTTTGAGGGTTTTGATGGAGTTGAGCTCTTCGGGCGATAAAGCGTTTGGAGGAGCAGCTACCGTGCATGTGGTGTCTATTAAACTCCCGTCTCTTGGCCAACTCCGGGCCAAGCGGAGTCGGAGAGTTAAGTCCCTCGAAGGCAGTGAAAGAATCCGCTCCGTTAGTTTGAAGAGAGTCCAAATGTGTAGATTTATAAAAGCGCTGCGGTGTTCTCGGGGAAACATCTGAAAATAATAAAAGGAGTAGCTCTCCCTGTCCTTCCTGCCTCGCTCTCCCCGCGCCCCGCGGGAATACTCAATTTCTTACGTGCTCTTCGCGTTTCTCGATGTTTTGGGGAAGGTTGCAACTTTGGGGTCCTCGCCAAAATAACAACCGGTGCAAATCGGCGTGTTTAATGGAAAGGGTAATTTTAGTGGTAATTTTACCCGCAGAGTTTCAGCTCTGTAAGACCACATCTGGACCGTAAAGTTATTGACTTAACGCACCTTCAGACGCGGTAAGTAGCGCACTTATTTTTATGACTGTATTAATATCGCCGTGATTTATTGGCTCATTCCTCGGGACCGTTTGTACCTACGCTGCTCTAGAAACAAGAACGATGATAAGTAATTTTGTTGGGTGAGGGTTGCAAGATGGATCTCCCTTGGCAGAATGGGAGTTTAACGACGGCGAGCGCGTAATTAAAGTGCGGAAGATCGAACGCTTTCGTATCGCGCGCCGTCGTCCGGCGAGAGATGCTCGCAGGCTGGACCACAGCGAGAGAAGGAGAAATAAATCTTAGTTTTGGATTGCTGGGTAGCGAGTTTTTAGTGCTGTAAGTGCTCGCAGGGAGCCTGGCCTGATACCAGCGCGATGTTTTCAGATGGTTCTGCATATGGTTATGGTAAATTCGGAGAAACGGAGCGGGGAAGGCTTTCAGCGTGGCCAGATGCGTCGCAGGGAAGCGTACGCTGTGCTGGGAAGAAGTCGCATCCTTTCTAGCGAGGGGGGAATAAAAAGAAATCAGTAGATGTTTTGTTTTAACTGTGCATAGAGCAAATGTGTTTCCAATCACACGCACGACGATTTCCCTTCGTTTCCTCTTCTCTTTGCCTCTCTTGTTTTGTCTTCTTGCAAGATCTTGCTATACCGAGAGGGTTTTTTTTTTTCCCCGGGAAAGCCAGACAGAGCTAAATGTTTAAAGCTGGGATGTGTTTGAGTGGAGGAAAATAGAAGTTGGACAGCAGTTCAGGTTTTTCCAATGAGTATCTCAAAGTGGTGTAAACATTTTTAAAATATTTGAACTCGCTAGGAAACCAAAATTACACCAACTGCTTCTCATGCCAAGTTATTTGGCCCGAAGGCACCTGTAGGTTGTTGCTTGTCTTGAGTAAATGTGAAAAGAAAGGAAGGAAAAAAAAAGAATCCCCTTGGAAATATCGCCAGGGAATTATTTTGTTCGTTCTTGGTAGCCCAGTCCTGTGGTGATTTCGCTGCTGTGGCAGGAGGAGCTGGTTGTGGGTGCTGAGTAATTAGGTTATAACACGAAGCTACTGACTGAAACCACTTGTTCTTACCGGAGCCTTGTGTTTTACTTACATTTGCAATAGCTCAAAGTCTTTTTTTGGAGTCGTTCTTTTTACTGGTGGAGAGAAAAATGTTCTGCAGAAGCAGCAGGCATCTCAGCTGAAATTCCTGGAGTTGCTCGAGGTTTAGCTAATTATAAGGAGATTAAACACCTTTTCTAGACTGCAGCATGAATTACCTAATGGATAATCCAAGCACGACGTGACATTTTATCCTAAAGCAAAACACTGTTTTAATTTATTTTGGCACTCAGTGCTGCTTAAAGTAAACCTAAATATGAAAGAAGCGATGTTGGCTTGTCCACTGCTCTGCTGAAGCCGTGGTTTGGGGGGTGCCAGTGTCCTGTTTGGGAACCTGTCCCTCTGTCTGTCTGCTTTATGGGAACGTAGGCGAAGGCAAATGTAAGGAGTTAAAATGAATCTGAGAGTTTTGCTGGTGATACTCAGAACTTTATGGCAAAAAATTAGAGATGCTTGGTGTGATGGCACAGGGTCCCATCCTGCCCTCACTTGTGTGAACTGGGAAAGGCTGCGCTTGTGGGCCAGGTCCCTGCGGGGCCTAATGTCTATAATCACATAAAAGTGACTTCTGGGGAATTTAGCTGTTTCAGAGACCACTTTCCTCATCTCCATCCACCACAACCTTGCAGCAACAGCTCAACAGAACAGTTTTGCTCTGTTTTATGTTTCCTCGTATGATCCAAGTGCTCCTTTTCCATCTCTTTTTCCTGTGTTTTATCAAGAGCTCCAGGTCCAGTGACCCAGGCCCAGGCCCACACCAGCTCCAGGTCCAGTGACACAGGCCCAGGCCCAGGCCGTGGCTCCCCATGGCCCCCAGTGTCCCCCAGCATAGGGTCATGCTCTGTGAAACTGCACCCAGGATTTCATAGGAATTGTAAAGAATTCCTTGTTTTCTTACAGTTTGGGGCAGTAAAAAGTGCTATGGGATGGCGAGTAACAGTTGGCCAACACAGCCAGACAAGGTGGCATGCAGTGAGTGAGCATCATGGCCGAGCATCCTCTGGCTCCGCAGAGCCGTCCTCAAGCTCTGACTCTCTTGGAGGACTAATTTTGCATTTCCTTGCCATTTCCCCCATTGAGCAGACGCAGGTTTGCGTGCAGGGCGGGGAGGAACTCTTAATACGGTTTGTCATGCGTTACGCTGGGCATGCATTAACCAGTGCTGGGGGGGTCCCGGTTTGGGACGTGTGTGTGTGCCCAGGGGAGACGGACAGCGGTGACATGCGATGTGGGTTGGTTGGGGGCTTTTTCCCCTCCTCCTCTTCCTTCAAACCCATTCATGGGAGCTAATAACGTCCTTGAAAGGCATCCAGGATTTTTTGAGCCGGACTTTGTTATCTCCGAACCACGCAACCCCGAAGCCTTTGAGCGGCAGGGAAAGGACGGGGCTCGGGCGCTGCTCTTTTGACTTCTGCTGCCAGCTTTATTGGCAGTTGAAAAGTGGAGCTAAGTCGATGCCTTGAGGGGTTTTTTTGTGTGTGTTGTGATTGTACAGACAGATCAAGCCACTCTATAGCGCAGGCTGTTGAATAAAACCCTACTCTGGAGTCGCCAGGCTGTGTTTTGGCACCGCGCTCGGATCCCCTTCCAGGGAGAGCTTTTCACGGGCGCGTTTTAAGAAACACATAGGTGGGAAGAGACAAAAGGAGCTTGCGAGGAGTCGGATGGCGATGCACTGCGAGCTGCTCCGGGACATTATCTTTATTCATTGCCACCGCCTAATCTGTTCTCCTGATGGACTCGCGTTTCAGCCCCGCGCCTGAGAGCAGCCCTTGTTTCTCTTACAGAAACTCAGTCCTGCAGCGTGCTTCTTGGGTTTGCTACTCCATGACCTCCTCTTTCTTTCCTTTTAAACCTGTATTACCAAAATAGCACCTTTCTGTATCGGTTTTCCCTATGCTCACCGTCGCGTTTGGAAAATAAATCCTCAAAGTGCAAAACAAAACTGCAGGAAACCTGAGAGAAAGCTGCGCTTTTTGTAACTGTGAAGACGATAGTTTAAACTGAATGCACAGTGCTTTGGATTTGCTGTTAGGCAGATAAAACATGTTCAGATGTAGAAGGGCTCTATGTGTCTTTTCTAGTGTTTATACAAGGTTTTAGGCCTGGCTTTAAGCGCTGACTGTGCCCGTGCCCCTGTTTTACTGCACCCCAACACCCGGCGCTGAGCTTGGGAAGCGATCTGCAAAGCATCCAAAGTTTGGGCTTCTGCAAACTGCTTTCACGTGGGATTAAAAATAGCTTTTACTGTTAGGAGTTACCATTTGAATCCTTTTAAAGGCAGATATTGTGGGGCTGTTTTGGGAGAGGGCTTTTCCACCAGCACCATGCCTTGGCCTTCCTGCCCCCCACTTCCACACCAATATTTTCCCTTGTTCCCAAGTTTTATCCCCAGCCCAAAGTCACTGAACCCAGCAGGTTTGGGAGCCTGAATTTTCGGCTGCAGGGCTTCCTCCATGCGTCGTTGCGTTGGTAGCGTCAGGCTGAAGTGATTAAAGCTGCGTGTTGGTGTTGGCTGTGATATATTTTTTTTGGGGTGGATAAAAGCAGTGACTTGTGAGGTGGAACGAGTCGAGGTCTTCCCGGCTGAGGAATGCTTTTAAATAAACGGTGGGTTTATATCCAGGCTGTGCAGTGGGGTGTGCAGGAGTAAGCCGAGCTTCTGAAGGGTTTCCAACCTGGAATATATTTACACTTAATATATTTTAATATATATAT
>NW_010163730.1:0-22502 GCF_000695765.1 Mesitornis unicolor
TGGCTGGGGGAGGTTGGCCGGTCGGGGTGAGGTAAACCGGCTGTGTGGGGGAATGCCGGCCTGAGTGCTGAGCTCCTCCGGCTGCCGAGCGGGTCCCTGGGCACTTGTCTGTGTCTGTCCGTCTGTCTGTCTGTGTCTGGGCTCTCTGCCGGGGCACTCGGATGCCTTTGTCCCACCGGAGCCCCTTCGGGACCCCAGAGCCGTGCCTTGTGCTGGGTTTCTGGAGAGGCCCGGATCAGTGGTAGTGCTTGGGATGTGACCAGTGAAGACCAGGATAGGAAGGCCTTGGGGAAAAAAAAAAACCCACAACATTATTTATTAAAAAGATGCAATTAAGGGATAAGGTGATATTGACATCATTAACTGTGTAAAATCTAAAAGTAAGGATTCAGCCGAAAGAAATCCCACATTGGGTCAAACTGAGAGCTCCTGCAGCCTTTGGGTCCCTGGTGATGGCTTGAAGGGGGATTACACCTCTGAGGTGTCAGGTCATTCGTAGCAGGACCCTAGGCCTGGATCTTGATTTTTGGAGACATACAAGTTTGGTGTAACGTTTGACTGCCTGCAAAAGTCAGCAATGCCTGTGTTGTTTTCCAGTGTAAATGTGTATGTGAGAAATCCAGCTGGGAAATTGGAGTAGGAAAAATTCCCATGAAAGATATCATCTGTTCTACCAAAGTGACAAATCCTTTTCCATCATTGCAGTGGTATTCACATGCTTGTTATGCTATAATTTTTTTATATTAGCTGGCATATTTATGTACTTTAGATGTTAGTACAGATTTATGAGTTACACAGTGACTGTTTTTCAGCTGAATTTCTGTAGTGAAATCCAGAGGATTGCTGAAGTTTGGGAACCTAAAGGGACCTGTGTGGAGTATCGGTATGTGCAGGATTGGATTGAACAGTATCTGCTCCTGTAGTTAAATGATGCTGTTGAGCAAGAGGTGGGGAATATTAACATGAAATTTGAGGTCAGTTACAGATAAAGGAATCCTGTGAGGGTTCTTACTCTGAGTTAGACATCTGAGGTTTGAACAAAAAGATGTTTGGGAAGGACAAACTGGGGCAGGGAAATACGACCCAATGCAGTATGAAATTGTGTGTCCTGTCATCTCATGCTATTAGATAAGGGATGTGAGTCATAGCTGAAGAACAGTCAATATCCTTGAGTCATATGGTCGGAGTTAATGCTGAATGTTGTTTACCTTGGGAGCAAATGCTTTAGGGTACGGTGTCTGGTGGTCACCATCTCGTGCAGTTCATGGACAGGATTTGCTTCATGTTTCTTGTATGCTTCATGCTGCCTGCACTCGGGCAGCAGTGGTATTTGGGTGGAAAGGACAGGTGATGGGGTTTATGCTTGCTTGAAAGATGGTATTTCTGGTGGCTTACAACTGTACCACTGAGTCTTCCCACCATTTCTTTCCAATGAACTGAGATGTAAATGGTTAGTTTGAAGAACTTAAACTACATGCTGATTTGTATAACTTGTATATATTCCCCTTCGTAAAGGTGTCTCTACAGCAGAAGTGACCTTTGGTAGTAAGCATCAGAATTAGTTGATCAGGAAGAGCTCAGTTATGTCAGGAGCCTATGATCAGGTCAGAGATGAGAGAAAATGTTGGGAAACTGATGTTCATGCCGTTTTT
This sequence comes from Mesitornis unicolor, assembly GCF_000695765.1. NCBI lineage: Eukaryota > Metazoa > Chordata > Aves > Mesitornithiformes > Mesitornithidae > Mesitornis > Mesitornis unicolor. The sequence goes on from NW_010163730.1 coordinate 1,653, forward strand.
TTCTCTAACTCTTGATCTGACGCCTTTTAAGCAGCAAAACCTTTTCATGGCTATATTGCTGTATCTGAAATTCAGAGCTTATTTGCTAGTTTCTTTATTAGCCCTGAGCACATTTAGAAATCCTGAACTGTGAAGCTGTGATGGTTTCTCACTGGTCCCCGCTCTGATGGGAGCTGTGTGGGCGCAAAGGCCTTCAGTTGCAGTGTGTGCCTCCTGCTCGCATCTCCTGCGCTGCCCTGTGATGTTGCTGTGCCTGCTGTCGCGCTTGCGCAGAGGAGAAGTAACGCCCAGAGGTTTTAATGAGGGTTGTAAAGCTCTGGTGGAGGTGGACCTTGTCATTCTCAAGGTGAGAGCTGCCCCTGTTTACATCTTAACAAGCAGAAGCTTTCTCATGGGACGGTTTTGTACAACTTTGAGTGCAGAAAATACTTGAAAACTTGTTGCACAAGCAGGGGGTCCTGTGTATTGGGAGCAGGAGGAAAATAAGGAAGAGATTGGACAGTGGCATTGCACAAAGAATTTGCCTTGCAAACTGTTTCATTCAACAAATTGTAGTGTCTCACTTCCCATCTCTAAAGTTGGGATATCAATGGAGCTGATAGGTAAAAGGTTTTGCTCCTATGTTTGGAGTGCTCGGTGTTAGTAAGGCAAGCTGTATAATTGTGTAAGGGATATTTTAGCTACTTGTTCTTTAACTTATGACTTTGACAAACGGGTTAACGCAAAATAGTCTTGTCTCTGCTCAACAGATGCTGTTTTGCCTCAGAAGAGGGGAAGGACACGGTCCAGAACAGCCATGAACTGTTGTTGGAGAGTCCTGGCAGTTTTCTTACTGTTTCCTCCAAGAGCATGGCCTCTCCAGCCAGCCCAGCCCAGGGTGTTGCTGGTGTCATTCGATGGATTTCGATGGGATTACATCTACAAAGTCTCGACGCCCAATTTTCACTACGCCATGCAAAACGGTGTCCATGTCAAACAGGTCACTAATGTGTTTATAACGAAAACGTTTCCTAATCACTATACCATGGTGACTGGCCTCTATGCAGAAAGCCACGGTGTCGTCGCTAATGAGATGTACGATCCTGTTCTGAATGAAACTTTCTCTCTGAACAAAATGGATATCCATAACTCCAAGTTCTGGGAAGACGCCAGCCCAATATGGGTGACAAACCAGAGGGAAGGACGTAAAACTGGAGCAGCGATGTGGCCTGGAACAGATGTCAAAATTCATGGAGTCTTTCCTACTTATTATATGCCCTACAACGAATCTGTTTCCTTTGAAGACAGAGTTGCTAAGCTTATTCACTGGTTTACAACAAAAGACCCCATAAACTTTGGTCTCCTCTACTGGGAACAGCCTGATGAGATGGGCCATATTCTGGGCCCCGATAACCCACGTATGGGACGAATCATCAGCGATATTGACAAAAAGCTGGGCTACCTTATAGCTGAGCTGAAGAAAGCAAAGCTGTGGGGTGTGATCAATGTCATAATCACAAGCGACCATGGGATGTCACAGTCCTCATCCGAAAGGCTCATTGAGCTGGATCAGTACGTGAGCAGAGAGCTCTACGAAGTCATTGACCATTCTCCTGCAGTAGCTATTCTGCCAAAAGAAGGTAGGAGCTAGAGCAGTAAAATTCATAGAAACACAGGATGTATTGGGTTGGAAGGGACCTTTAAAGCTCATCCAGTCCAACCCTGCAGTGAGCAGGGACATTGATACCAGATCAGGTTGCTCACAGCCCCATCAAACCTGACCTTGAACATCTCCAGGGATGGGGCCTGCACCACCTCTCCGGGCAACCTGTGCCAGTGATCTGCCACCCTCATAGTGATGAACTTTTTCCTGATATCCAACCTAAATCTCCCCTTTTCTAGTTTAAAACCATTACCTCTTGTCCTATTGCTCCATGCCCCAGTGAACAGCTCTTCCCCAGCTTTCTTATAGACACCTTTCAGGTATTGGAAGGTCTCTATAAGTTGCATAATTTTAATTCCCTGAATTAAATACTTGAGGTTTGAACTCTACCAACTTCATTCCTTAGCTGAAGTGGTGGTAGCAGCACTGGTGCCTGCAGGACATCAGCCTTGACCAAGGAGTACATGCAGGATCACTGCCGCCTTCTTTCTGGTAGCTCTGTCAAGAGCCTGGGTTAACTTTCAGAATGAAAAGTGAGCAGATCCGTCTGTTGGTGACTAAATGATGACAAATGTCCTTTAGTCCTTGTGAGATATAAACTAATCTAATGTCGTTATCACGGATGAATGGCGTTCTAGATAGATAACAACTGGATGTTACTTATCTTGCCTTTCATCAAGATACTAAAGCCACAGTGGAAGGATCAGATTTCTATCTCAAACAGTAAACTGACACCAGATGGGGACCTTTGATAAAAAGAAAGCCTGTGCTGGCTGTTTGATTAGCTGCCAACTGTTGCAGTTCACTTTGAGGTTTTTTTTCCCCAGCCAGTTCCATTTGTACTGTTTTTATTGTGCTAATGGTGGTCAGGAGTTCTGTGGGAATTGAAATCTGAAATCTGATTGCTGAGTTGTCAGGTGTGTGTGCAATGTCACTGATGCAGAGGTGCTGCTCACTGTTTTGATAAAAAGCTATAACTGGTGCAAATGCGTTAACCTGGGAGATAATAGCAAGTTTTGTGTGGGCATGGGAGCTAATTTGGGAGTTGAGTTTAAATACGACCTTCTGAAAAGGTCTTTTTGAAGATTTCTGTAACGTTTGCATCACTGATGGATAACACTCTGTGTTTAATGCCCCAGCAGGGAGGATACTTTGCAGACTTCAGTGACCTTTAAATGTGTGAACAAACGTCTCTCGTTATTTTTAGTTTGAAGAATACACCTTTAGTAATCCAGAGTAAAATGTTAGTGTGTCCACACTGAGATCTGATGGTAGAAGAGCTGTGTTTGGGACCTCCATCCATATGGAGACAAACATGGTAATATTGACCAGGATGTTCTCATCACCAAATAAAGGAGCTGTAAAAGTGAACTAATAAGTGCTAATTGCTAATGCAGTAAATGAGAACCTGAAGATGCGTAACCTGATTCTCCTGTCTGCTAAATGCAGGAAAGAAATAGCATCTGTGCAGTGGTTAGATGACAGAGTAGCAAAAAACCCATTTCAATGGATTTCAGAAATAGCTTGGGTTTGGTTTTGCCCACAAGGTCAAGAATTTATTACACTACCAAGAAACAAGAATTAATTTTGAGCACAGCTAAAATTCCTTCATTCTGTGTCACCAGCTGTAATTTTTGTTATAAACCAATGAGCTGCATTCTCAGTTTAGCCATGAAATAACATATATTTAAGTACATAAGAGTGATTCTTTGACAGACTCCATTTGTCTTGCTTAAAGTAAAGGAATGGTAAAACTTAGTGAGAGACAGATTAAAGCCACTATTTAACCATGGCAGTGTGTTAGTCTGTGGAACTAATTGTTCATGAAGATGGTACCTGTAGTGTGGCATAACAAAATTAATTTTGTCACTAATGTAGTTCTGGAAATACTGGATTGGAGTCCCTTTTCTTGTTGCTGTAACTGCCTCTATCATATCTGGACATTTGCTGTCTCATCTTGACTGTTCTTGTGTTTCCTAAGTCAAATGATTCTTTTTTTTTTTAATGCCTGTTTGAGATAAGAAACATTATATGTTATTTTATATACATATATAAAAATATATATGTGTATATGTAAGTATATATAGAAGTATGTATAGATATATATAAATATATGTAAGTATATACAAATAATATCTATGTATTTCCAGTTTACGGGGGTGTTGAAGAAACTTCTTCAGATGTAGGTTCATGAACTTGCTTTTATGTTCCTGTCCGTGTGTCCTGGTTCCTCCTTTCTGCACCTTGGTGTCCCAGCTTGTCCAGCTGCTTCCTGGCTGTTCAGTGACTGGGAAGCAAAGCTCAGAAACTGGAAGTGAGCAAATAAAGAACTGGAGGTGTAAAATGCCCATTTATCTGATAGTTGTAGAATAGCTCTGAAGGGTTTGTGCTCGCTGTGCAGTAGAACAGGGAAGGGAAAGGAGCAGGTAGCAGTAACACAAAGGAGTAGGTAGGGCTGTTGGTGTTACTGAATACACAGGGCTGCTAATAGCTGTAGACCAAAAGTCCCATATTCATGTGCCAGTCCAACCTGTCCCCATGTTTGTCTTGTGTCTCTGCTTAGGCCTTTGCAGTCTTTGCACAGCTCCTAATGTGTCACTGCCATCCAGACCATGAACAAGGGCTGCCATTGAAGGAGTCGTGCAATCTAATTTGGCAGTTAATTGCCAGTGCTATGGTGTTACATGGTGCAACAGACTAGTTACTATTTCTAAATCAGCTGAACTCAGCATCAGAATCTTAGATCAAAACTGGGAGTCAATGTTAAGTTAAATGTGTGGAGCATCTTGTAGGAGAAATAAATAGCTGGGTTCACTCAGATACAAGTTTTCAGAGGTGCCAGGAAACAAAGTGGCTTCTCTTTTTGGCCTTTTAAAAGAAAACAAGTAACAGACTGCTACAAAATAAACCAAAATCCTCACTTTTCATAGCAGCCAACTGAGGGGGAGCCAGAACGTGGCCTTAATACACAAACTACATCATGGAACAGGTTTAGGAGCTTTCCTGCTTTCAGGCTTTACATGGAGCTGGGAGCTGGTTTCTTGTCCGTGAGACTTAACTGAATGCCTTCAAACACGTTTTTGTGAGCAGCGTACACTCTGATGGCCCCAAATGAGGGATTTTTCTAAAATCAGCAAGGCATTTACAGCTTGGGAACAGGCTGTGGAGCCCAGTGCCAGGTGTGATCTGTGAATGATGCTCTGGATTTCTCTACACGTTGTAATCTGCTATTGTCTCGTACAGCTATCACTAACTTCTAACATTTAACCCTCTTCTTTCAGCTGTGTTTAAACTACTGATGAGCTCAGTGAACCTATTGGTATGTTTAAGTTTTGTCTTTTTTTGTTGTTGTTTGAAGGGAAACTGCATGAAGTGTATGAAGCCCTGAGGAGTGCTCATCCCAACATGACTGTCTATAAAAAGGAGGAGATTCCAGACAGGTTTCATTACAAACACAACAGTAAAATTCAGCCAATCTTAGCAGTGGCCGATAAAGGATGGGAAATTGTGTATAATAAATCTGATGGGTTTCAATGTAAGTATCCTGTCTTTACAGTGTTTTGCTGTATTTTCCTGGTCGGAGACTTTACATGGTACTTTCTCTCCCAGTATCAACCAATGTTACCTTTAGGTTTTTTTTTTTTTAAGAGGGAAAACCCTGCATGTGCAGAATTTATAGGTTTTTTTTCCAGATGGGCTGGGAAGCACCCTGCAGTTAGGGGAGGGGAACTGGATGTAACCGTTTCTAAAAATTCAACTTCCTGAGATAAGATCATTCATGTGCTTTAGTGGCCAAATACTTGAGGTCTCTTGCGAGATGTAGCAAACTGACGAGCACTTCCCGAGAGATGAATTAAGAATAATGGTAACTGAACTTGTTGCATAAGGGATGAGTAGAGTGTTTTATCACGTACTGTTTATTTACTGGAGAGGGTTGGGTTGGAAATACAAGAATGGTTTCTGAAAGTCCTCAACTCCTGGGGATGCCCACACTTTGAGTAACCCTGTTGATATAAGTTCTGTTGCTAGAAAGAGTTTTGGAATGTTGTGCTACTGTGCACCAGTGCTTTTTTTTGCCTTACAGGATGAGATGAATTCTAGGTGATTTAGAGGGAAAAACTCCACTTTTAAGTTCCCTACCTTGGAGCTTTGAGATTTATTATAGGTAGAATGGAGACAGTAAAGTAACTTGTGGTTAGCTAGGAGAAAAAGATAGGTGTCATATGGTAAGTTTCTTAATTGAAACCTTTTAAACTTTGCAGCTGTTTATGACACTGCAGAGCGTTACTTGCAAGAGTTAACCAGTTTTTCAGTGTTGGTAACTGATGAGAGCAGCTTTTTGTCCCTGCGTGTTTCTTTATTTCCTTATTCTGAGGTTTTAGGGCCACTGGAGACCCCCTGGTGAGATCTGTGCACTTTTTTCCTTGCTGATGAGTAGACAGTGCACAAAATCAGATGAGCTGTCAAAGCAGTCAGAGCTTATGGTCAAACAGTTTGTCTATACATGGATTTTTTTTAAAAATTTTTCTTTTTTTCTTAAGAGATCTGATCCAGATACAAAGTTGAAGTTTTCCCTTGAGGAAAATGAAGGAAACTTGGGTATAGCATAGCCTGCCGTTGGCACGTTACTGCCATGGGAGCTTACCTTTTAGTTCTGTAGATGTGTTTTTTAAAAGTGCTCTCAATTCTGTTTTTCAAGGCATCTTCTCTTTGTAGTTCTGAGACTTGGTATTTGCTAGGAGGCGTTCGTTGAACAAACTGATTCTTCTAAACCTCTGCAAGAATAAATGACGGCCGATAGGTGATGGCTGCAAGAATAAATGATTTTCCTAATTCTAGGAAAAGGTTCACCGCATGTTTTGCAAAGTCAGAATACCGACCTTTGTCTGTCTTTTCTTTCTAGTGGGTAATCATGGGTATGACAACACCTTACCAGACATGCACCCCATTTTTCTGGCGGTCGGGCCTGCTTTCAGGAAGAACGCCACCAAAGAAGTCATGAATTCGACAGACTTGTACCCCTTGCTGTGCCATCTGCTCGGTATTAACGCGCTGCCAAACAACGGCTCCTTCGCTGCTATAAGAGATATTCTTGCCGAAGAAGTTCCTGTAGCCGTTGTAGCAGACGCCTACGCGACCGTTATAGGAGTCTTTTTGGGCAGTTTTCTTGTTTTGGTTTTTATTGCAGTGTTTGTTAAGCATTTTATGCTCACCCCAGTGAATACCATGCAAATTCGACATACTGAGGCTGCCCAGCCACTGTTATGTGATTAATAACACTTGGTATTATTTCCAGTTTGATGCTTAAAATAAGCTTATAAAAAGATTGATAGAGGTGGGTCAGCATAAATACGTGGAGTAAAAGGAAGCGGACGCTGATCCCTTGGTACCCTGGAGTACGTTCACCAGGTGTGCAGGGAGAGAGCACGTTTCTGTTTCACCCTACAACCACTTCATCTTTCAGGGGTTGAAAACATTCTCAGTAAACCTGCAAAGCTGTGTATGTGTGTAGACGTTTAGTGACAATAGACCTCGAATACCTCATTCTGAGCTAACTTCAGAGAAATCACATCAACTGAGGTGCACCTCATAGACTATCACATGGTGATTTAATTTCCCAACCCTCATTTTTTTTTCCTTTGAGAGGTTTTAAAAGTCTCTTAAGTTTTAACAAGTCACTGAATGTAACCAGACTTCTTTATGATTTTCCTTCCCTGCCCAAGGAAGCTTTTGCATGGATCACCATTACAGATACCCTGATGAATTAAGTCCTGCAGAAACCAACGTTATTATTAAGCTAGGTCATGCAGTGCTAAGTGTCTACGTTTAGAGTTAGGCATATCTCTTTAAACAACTGCTGTGTTAATTGTAGCCCCAAAATATGCATCTAGGTGGTATTGCCTTTAGCAATCAGCACTAAACTACTTGATTTTGTTGTTGTTTAGGTAAATATAGGTCTTTACGATTTTAGGTATGATTTTTGGTAAATGGAAGTCTATTTTTTCTATTGTTTCCTGGACTAAAATCTTTAGGACTTCCATGAGGCTGGCAATTTAAAGACACGTACAAGCACAACGCCTGGAGGTCCAAATGGAGTCGTCCATATTTCTGTGATAAGAGGGTTCTTTCAGAATAAGGCTGAGAAATCATTTCAGGAGCACACGTGTACAAGCTTTTTCCAGAGTGCTGACAAGCTTGGCACTGGTGTAACATCTGATCTGTTACTGGAGACTCTGCTCTAGCATCAGCTTGCCTTGTGTCGTGTGCTTTATCTGGTATGGCTGGGTGGACCTTAGACTTTGATGTAGTTTAAGGAAGAGCCGTTTAAATCTTAAGCCATATGTGCTCTTAAATCTGGAAAAGCACACGGTAGTATAAGAAAAGTTGTAAGACTGGAGTTTGTTCTTCCAGTGGAAAGTCCCTGTCAGGGAAAATTATTAATTCTGAGTCAACAAAACTATATATTCTACTGATCCTTTTGTGTGGGGCAATGAATATTCTTGCTATTGTAGCTGTGGGTTGTTTGATGAGCTCACTTAAACAGTAGGTTGAGAAGCTGCTGACTAAGGCTTGTATGAAAAACATGGTGTGGAGTGAGAAAAGCTGTCTGTTTGTCTGGCTTCTGTAAAAGCTGAAATACCAGCTCCCTGTGTGAGTTAGTATTGATCTGCACTTTGCTTCTGAGTGCAATGGCTGAAGGAGAAAGAAACTCTTTCAGAATTTAGACAAGTACTCAGTCTGGTATTTCTGTAAGTGCAATTTATTGCTTTATCCACAGGACCCAGCAGAGGGCAAAGATGGGAACATCTTGGCCTTGGATGTGCTCTGTCAAGCTGAGGGTGTGACAGTCTGGCACTGCCCTTGGGAGGTTGCTGGCAGACCCAGTGAGGAGCTGTAACAAGCTGAGTAACTGGAGTAGTAAACTCATTTGGTGAAAGACACAATTAGTGATACATAGGTGAGTTCACAAGTGAGCTGACTTCTCGCTGCCTCAGTGATGACTCTGCTGCATCAGAAATGATGTGTTGGATTCCTCCGTGGTGGCAGGGACACTTGCAAACAGAGGTGGAAAGTTTCCAGAGACCACAGCCAGGTGCAGTGAGTGCTTGAGAGGGAAGGCAGTGAAATATTCCTGTTTAAGGCGTCTGCTGAATGTCCAGCTGTAACAGTGGCCGTGGGAAGGCAGGAAATGCAGGTCTGTTGGACAGCCCCTTAGTCTGAGGGATACGTATGAAGTTTTGTGTAACTTCATCTGACTCACCACTGCAATTCTGCTGTTGCTGTTCTGTGTGCTGCCTTGTTTTCCATGTTGTCATTTTCTTCAGAAAGCGCTGAAGGAAAATGCCCGGGTTAGGTGTGCCCGACGCTGTAAAGCTGATTCTTAGTGGAGCTGAGCATTAGGTACGGCTTAGGTTTAATTTGCTGATGGCAGCTAAAGCTGAATGCTGGAAGATGCAGGCAGTGCTGATGTTCACAGTAGTTCCTAGAGAGGCTGGGGAAGCCCAAATAGAAAACACTAAACATTTGAATTATTTGCCACTTCCCCAGCTGCCTTCCAAAAGTGGATGGCAGGTGGCAAATCGGTGCGTTGAGTCCAGCTTTTTTTTTGCTTTTTTTGCAACTTAAAAACAAATTGTAGCACAAATTTAGCGTGTGTTTAAGGGAAGATGGACAGGTTTGGTTAAGGGAGTAACACTGACAGTCGTAGAGGGACAGAGGTGCCATAATCCTCCCCCGTAGCTACTTTAGTTACACACTTGCACACTTTGGAGCATGCTGCTTTAAAAGAAATACTTTGTATTGCAGTAATTTCATAGTAATGCTTATGAGAGATACAAAAATACCTGGATTATAATTTCAGAGGTGTGCATTAAGCTCCCACTTTTTAAATTGTGACGGCTGTGGTTCTGTCATCAGCCAAGGTGACCCCTGATTTTTAAGGAGTGGACAAAATTGGTCTGTGGTGTTCAGTCATCCTGGGACTAAGCCTTACCTGCCCAGGCATGCTACAAGGGAAGAGCAATAGGTTTCCACTAACAAAGGATTTAGAAATACTACTATTAAAAATAGATTTGGAACACGAACTCGAGAATTCTTGCTGTCACTGTTCTGTATTGCACTGTAATGGCCTTCTTTTAGGAGGGTGCAATGAAACTGTGTAGGAAATAGAAGGGAATCTGTTAGCATTTGGGTATTTCATCTTAGGGTTAACGACGTTTCCTGTCTTGCTTAGGTTATTTGCAGGTACCTCTTGGATAGTGACCTTGTTAGGATATTTGCCTACCCAGTGTTAAGCACTGTTTTAGGTGGTTGGGTGTATGCTTGATGAAACTGAAAGCACAAATGATACTGCTGGAGAAAAACATCAACCTTTTCAGAGAAAATGTGAGATTTTTTTCAGACTTTTTGGGTGGGGAGGATGTGGGATTCGGTTTCTGTGTATGTGGCACTTTTTATGATGTACGGAGAAGCTGAGTACACTGTATAGTACTTAAACTTGGAAAATAAGAAGCTTGCATGATTTTGTCTTTCATTATTGACCTGTCAAACATTTTGTTTCTTCCTGTTTGGAAATACATTCAAATATATCTTTGCAATAGTGCTATCAAGCATTGAGTGCTTGCTTCATTTAAAAACACTTCTGGAAAAAACCTTGAATCGTGGGGGGATGGCTGTGGAGAATGGCCTTAACTCATCCAAATCTCTCTTGTGCTCTGCATAGTGGATGCCTTCATTAAAAATAACTGGAAGCGTGACAGAACTTGAGAATTTTAGATCAAATGTCTTATAGAAAAGACCTTGTACGTGGAAATAAATAACAGCTGTTACCAACAGTGACACTATGGTTTCTTTTATTAAGAAGATCTTGACTTCCTTGGTGAAGAGCTGCAGTGATGCTGTTTACAATCAATGCTGTCTCAAAAAAAAGAGGTGCAGAAAAGCCTATTATGAGATGAAGAGTGGTGCAGCGTGACTCTTCAGAAATGTGGAACATCACCACCTGGGGCTGTGCGGGGAAGAATGAAAAATGTCTTAAAGCAAACATCAGTCCCTGTGGTCTGGTCCTTGGAGGTACAGGCTGGTGGTGGGTTCTTGTCATTGACAGTACATTCTTCTCAATTTATAGCGAGTTAGACTTTACCCCAAAGCAAGTGGTTTAGACTTATAGTTAGTTGAAATCAGCTCGGTTCATGGAATTGTTTCTGTGGTGCTAAGGGGTGAAAAGCTTGGAAATCCAGAGAGGAGGATGGTGTAAGGCTTCTCTACCCAGTGCTGAGAGTTCTGCAATGGAGGCAGTCAAATAACACACCACGACCACATCTTTGTTACACCAGTAACCTTCCCCTGCTCCCTTCTAAACTTCAGCACTAATTAAACTGGTAAGGTCCTGTATGAACCTTGTGGAGTTGCATGTATTTAGCAAGTCAGTAAATGCTGCCACAGCCTACTGTAGGATTTCTCCTTTATCACAGCTTTGAGGAAGGTGGAAGCCACAGGTTTTCTTGTTCCTGCTTTGAATTTGCTATTCAAAAGGAAATCAGCTGCCAACTTTCACAAGCAGTAATTCATACCGACTGTTGATGAGGTGGTTGAAGGCACCAGTGCTTTTAAAAAGAATTATTTTTATATATATCAACTTTTTCTGCAGGGAAAAAAAGAGGTGTTTGTCTAGATTCTGTTGATTTGTAAATGAGCTGTATGAAGTCCTGGATGTACAAGAGCTACTTGAAATCCAGCAGCAAAGAATTGCACCAGGAAGAATACTCAGCACTTTCAGACCACAGCGCATCTTTGAAATTGAAAATAATGAGCAATGCAACTGGAATATAGTTCATCTTATTTCTTGGAAAAATATTTAACCTTTCTCTTTAAACTCTTCCCACACCAGCACTGTTTAAGTCTCAGCACTAAAAGGAGGAGGACAGGGTAATAAGGATTCCTGTTAGACACTGCCACTCACTTTCTGGTTTCACAGGAGCTCAGCTGCCTGTAGCAACGCTTATCAGAAGGGGCTACCTAGAGCTATAATAAAACATGCATTTAGACCTGCATTTCCCCATCTGTCATAATAGCCACATTCACAGTTCAGCATTTACATTTCTGGTCATTAATATCCTGGTGGTATCCTTGACACCTGGCCTATGGTGGTGAAGCACAGAGGCACTGAAACACACAGACCAATCGCACACTGCATGGCAAATATTGGGGGGAAGGAGGTAAGAACAGAGTGGAGCCTTTACTGTGCTGGTCAGTTTTAGCATGTGGAAAACAAAACCCCTCGCAGGTAGAGGACAGTGTAGTTCAGCCTTGATTAGCAAAGTTAAAAGAGCCTAACCACTCTCTCCAATGCAGGAATTTAAGCACCCTCCCTTTTGCAGCATCTCTAAGCAAAACACATACCCTGCAAAACATTCACTTCGTAGTTACTCATTAACTCTTGTTTTCTGTAATTAATTACTTAAAATCGACTTCTGTACTCAGTCCAGTTACCGCTCTCTTACACCAACAGTCTGAAACTGAGGTCACTGTCAGTAACAGCACAGATTTCCAAGGGGCCTGAGCCTCTTTGAAGTTCAGATTACTCCAGACCAAAGCACTAGGCAGTAAGTAGTAACCAGTGGTTTAAGAAGGCAGAAAAAAGCAGAACAGGTTAGTTTTTGTATTGTGTTTTTAATAAGTACAACAGAATCCTCAGAGAGGAAGGTACAATTTAATAGAACTTCCACATGTCATTTTAAAAACCCAAATGTGTTATTTTCAGTGGGCAGTTAAAAGTAACCCTTCCCTCCAAAGTCTGTACTTCCTCCCTGTTGGATCACCAAAAGGTCGTCTGTGGCCAATACCAAACTGCACTGAATTGGAGCTTGTGAGCACAAAACACCAGGTACCAGGTCAGAAGGTACCAGGTACCTCGGCTCTCTTACTTCAAATTATCTGTTTGTAAAACCATCAGACTCCAAGGAGAAGCACTTGGTAAGTGTAGTTCTCTTTTTGGGTTAGCATTAACAGTTTAACCTCATGTTCTGTCCTCACTAAAAGATAAGGTACCACTAAGGCTTTCTAAATCAAATTAGGGTTGGTTTTTTTAATGGCAAGTCACCAGACTTGACCATGAACAAGGAATCAAGAGTTTCAATTAAGAGAACCATTAGCACTGGTCTGCACCAGAACTTGACATCTATACAGCTTAAACACCACAGCTAACGGATCTTATCTCAAAAAATAAATGAATTCTTTATTTTAAACCCTGGAAATGTAAAGGAAGAGTTTGGAGTCCTTGCTTGATGACTGCACATTTAACATTCAGTTGTTGCTTTTTAGCACATGAGAGCCTTCAAAAGACGTTTATCAGCTGGCACCCAGGGCAGAACCACCTTTATTACAAAAACACCCTCAGCAGAGTTCACACCTGAAAAGCTTCTCACAGGGTTTAGAAGCAGTAATTTTACTGCTGCAGCCCACTGAACTGAATAACCCAAGGATTCTCAGCTTAATGGACATCCTTGAGACAAGCAAGCAGCACCATCCCAGCTCTCAGTGCAGGAACTGTGGGACCAAGGCATTAACAGACACGAGTCTAGAAATGCCAGAGCCATCTGCCCAGGGCTGTAACCGCTGAACTGCACGCGTTATTGCTCAAAATAGAAGTGATACACACCAATTCTGTCCTCACTGACTTCCGTTCTCCTTCTCATCAGTTTTGTATTGCTGGCTTAGGGTAGAAACACAAGTACTGAATCTTCTCTACACCCTCTATCTCTAAATTTAAGAACAAATCAAAATATACCGTCCAACCAGGACTAACTTCTAATTCATTAAAAACCCCAAACACTTTCTTTCCAAAACAGGTACAAGAACACTAAAAGAAATCAACATTAATTTAAATTAATACAGAAAAAACAATTATCAAATGTTAAAACTTACTTAGTCTATCCTGGCTAGTCCATACTCTGGATTTTAATTCTGAAAGCACTCAAAGGCTTGAATGAAGAACTAAGCATCCTTATTTTGCTAAGCATATCTCCCAGCAGAAAGCCCCCTGCTCACCATTTTGTTCTGAAAAGTCTTTTTACAGGACTACTCGACAGGTAGCACACAGCCAAGGTGGCAAAATCTGGCTGTACAGTATTTTATACAGATACCCTTAAAGTGCATCACAGAATGCCATCCAGCGCAAGTTCAAACTCTTCCCCAAATCCCTGTTTAGCAAGCGAGGCGAGGCTGCCTCCAGCCTATCCAATTAACGGGTCGTCATCGTCGTATTGTAACTGAAGTCGGGAAAACGGCCGCGGGGGAGCTGCTCTCCTCTTGGAGATGATCATAATGCAGGTGAAAGTAGTCAGTATCATAAGAGCCCCAATAACGATCCCAACGGCTTCTGGAAGATTTATGCACCACTGATCCGCGAGCAAGCACTTGGCGTTACTCAAAGTGCCGTTGTGCGGCCGCGGCGTCAGGCCCAGGACGTGGCACATCATGGGGTAAATATCGACGTTGTTCATTGTGCTCTGCTTGTAACCCCGACGAAACGCGGGCCCGCGAGCAGCCAGGAACGGGTGCATGCTGGGGAGAGCGTTGTCGTAGCCATGGTCACCTACTGTGGAAATGCAGAGTTCAGGGTTAACATCACAGTTTGTTTGTGGATTGAGTGTTCCCCTCCCTATCTCTCCCTCGCCCCGAAAGGCAAATAGCTTAACCACACTAATGCAAAACATAACAGCAGCTGCTGGATCAAACACTGAAGGAACCCAGAGTTCCCTTCCTCCTCCCCAGTCCCAAGTCTTTTCCTACACTGGTCCCATTCTCTCTTTTCCCTTCAGTCATCAACATTTCCAGCTTTCCCTTTCCCACTCCTCATGCCAAAGCTGAAAAGGATGTTGCCACCCCCGAAGGAAACAGCAGCTGGAATACAAACTTGTATTTGTCAGATTTTGGAAAGATGTCTCCCCCTTGTAAAGGAGAGACTTTAATTACTTCCTAAAAGCCAAGCACCTTCCCCTGGATAGTGTTCAGTCTGAGCATATTAAGTACCCTCACATCATGCTTATCAGATCAGGTACTGCACGAGAAGGGATATCCAAATAGTCCAAACCAAAACAGTCAGAAGGATCACAATGCCTGTGACAAGCAACAAGAAAACATTTGTGGCTACAAGATCAACAGCACTTGGACATCTGGTAGGTTTTTAAAAAATACTCAACTTTTGGCAGAATATAAACTGCTAAAAAGCAGCCATAGTCAAATTCCCTAATAATGCACCTGAAAAAAAAAATCTAGCCAAGATGTCAAATACTTTTCATAGCGCACACAGCACAGTAACTGAGCGACAGCATCTGAGTTCATTTCCTAGAAACAGTTTAACAAGTCCCCCCAAGAGCTGGTTCACTGAAGTTCCTGATGTGAAATGTCACAATCCCTAAGGATTAGGCCACACTCACCACTGCAGTACACTTCCAATATCCCCTTTTAACGTCTTCCACCATTATGTTGTTACCACAAAGATATTACTGCACCACATCTCGCTTGTTTGTTTTAGCCCAGTCCTACGTTTCATGATCACATTCTTTTTTTCCCTTCTACCACTTGCTTGTTTTGGACAGAGCTGCTCCAAGCCCCCCCTCCAATGAAGTTTCCTGTCTTTCTCCTCTGAAGGAGGGCTGGTGTGTGTCAGCATTTTTAGGAATAATAGGCATCGGTACAGTTGCCAATCATTACGCTGCCGATTTGTCCATGAAGACAAATATAATGAACACTTAAGGAGCCTTTTAGGCTAAAACCTCCCCTGCCTGCTTCTGTGAAGCCTTGGCTTATAAATATATAAATATACTTATAAATATACACGCATTAACTATTTTTAGACATGTGAAATTGAATCTAACCATAAACAAGAAAGAGAACTCTGTGAGAGAACATGTGTGCTAAGTGTCAATTTGAAGATGATTGTAGCAAATCCATGGGGAAGTTAAAATATCAACCTACCTTATATTATAAGCAGTACTTTCGTACGAGTAATGAGAAAATTTGATGTTAAATATGCAAAGGGCAGACAGTAAAAGCAGCCAAGCTGGGTGAAACCAGGAGTTTACAGCCCCCAGCACCCTGTCTCATACAGCATCCGTAACAAGGAGCCTGGGAGGCATCCAACAGGGTCAGCCCTGACAAACCCACCAGCCTCCAGCTGTTGGCTGCTCACAAGCTTCTTGGAAGCTGGTACTTCTGTGTTTAATTTCTTTTAATGGATTTTTCTTCCAAGAATTTGCTCAATCACTTCCTGAACACACATATATACATATATATACATACATATATATATACACACACACACATATGTATATATACATGTACACACACCACCTTCATCTGCAAGCAAAATTATGGGTTGAGTTCTCTTATTATGACTATAATGAAATCTGTCTGGAATTTCTTCTTTGAGATATACTTTCATGTGACCACTGTGACGTGTTTGTTTTGTCTGTCAAAAAACTGCTGCAGGTTAAACACCTGGAAACATATATACATATATGTATGTATGTATGTAATTTGACATTCATAACATCAGGCAGGAAGAAAGTGCATAGCTTAGCAATGCACTGTATGACGTAACATCTGTTTTGGTTTTTGTCTTTAAAACATGCTATTTCATCCCCTAACAGGAAGGGCTCTGGCTTCTTTGACCATTATTGTTGTGTTTCTACTATTTTTAGTATTTCCTCCCATTTCTTTTTGTTTCCTAGCACATGCACTGTAACATTACATGTTATGTCTTACATGCTTTGATTCCTACAGATGGCTGGAATGAAAACAAGGGAGTTTACCAACATAAGCCACCAAGAGCACAAATGAGGCAAACGCACTTACATTTTACAAGTGACTCGTTCTGCACAATTGTCCAGCCTTCGTCTGCAACCAGAATTATGGGTTGAATCCTCTTATTCTGACGGTAATGAAATCTGTCTGGAATGTCTTCTTTGAGATACACTTTCATGTGATCGCTGCAGTTTTTCAGTAAGTTATACACTTCTCTCTTGTCTGCCAAGGAAAAAAAACCTTCATGTGAAACAGCTGGAAATGATGGCCCTTTTATTACAATTATCTGTCATTAAACCCAAGATCCACTTTTTTTCCAAAGCAATTATTTTTTAACGTCCCTATTGAAACGCTCCATGTATCGAGGCGGATTTGACAGTTTGCTCTCATTTTAAATTGACTACCTCATGGTGGTGGTTTTGGACCTATAATTCAACTTACCATCTGGGCTTGCAGGGGAGGAGGGGAAAATTCAAGTAGGGAAGTCAAGAGAAAGCAATCACAAAACAAAGGAATCAATATATTATCCGAAGCAGTAAGTATTAAATTTTGTTACTGTATAAAACACTTTGTTCATTAGAATTGCTTCAGCCTGGCCACAGCTGTGGAAACTGCAAGCAGCAGTGTCAGGATCTAAGACACACCTGTTAGTAACTACTCCAAGATACCAAAATTGAGTTCACAGGCTGAAAACTGGAGTTTCATTCACAGAAACAGAAGTGGTAAAGCGATAAAAGTTGGGTTTAGGTTTCTACTTGGAAGCTTAGATCAGGACATTTCTTATTCTGAATCAACATGAGGGTTTATTTCATGCTCACTGTGAATTGCAGTCATATATTTAACGTGAGCAACAAGAGAGCAGGCACACCAAGTGCTTATCTACTTTCTCAGTAAGCTGCACCAGGATAATCTTCACCACCAACAGCAATTTGACAGGAAACTCTCCTTGGCCCACTGGTTACCAAAACAAGGTAATTTCTAAATAAACAAACATTCATTAAATGATGTCAAAGTTCTGCACTACGAACTACACTGGTTTTGCAAAAGTAAACAGTCTAACATAACGTGTTCTTCTTAGTAGTAACAAAACAAGATTTAATTCTCAGTGTACAACTCAAAACACTGAAACCTACTTTGCCTTGGCAGGACTGCAGCAACTGGACTCTTGTCTATCAGCGTGTAGCTATTGCGACCAATGCAGCCATCCAGGATAATCAGCTTTTCTGCAGAGCAGGAGGTCATTCCATGATCACTTGTTATGATGATATTAAGGGTGTCCCACAAACCTAACGCCTTCAATTTCCTAGTAAGAAAACCAACGTGATTATCCACTTCTTCCAACACTCTGCGCATGTTCTCAGTGTCATCTGGTCCATACTTGTGCCCGCTTGCATCCGGTTCTTCCCAGTATAACGTAGCAAAACTGACGACTGGATCGGAGCTGTTCAGCCACGCAACGATTTTCTCCGCTCTCTCCTCAAATGTTACTGAAAAGTTGTATTTCATGAAGAAGTGAGGGGTCACATTGTTAATTTTTACATCGGTACCGGGCCACATCGCAGCAGCACTTGCTCCATTTCCCTGCTGTTGATTCGTTACCCAAATTGGAACGGCCTCATTCCACCAGAAGGGATCTGAATCGTTGAACCATGAGAACTTTTTCTTTCTGTCTGCATCGTACATGTCATTAGCCACGATGCCATGGCTTTCTTCGTATAAACCCGTCACTATGGTATAATGGTTTGGGAAAGTCCTGGTGATAAAAGCATTCGTAACTTCTTTTACAAGCACGCCATCCGCAATGAACTCCTGAAGATGAGGAAGCTTATAGGTTTCCAAGTAATCAGCTCTGAAGCCATCAAAGGACACGAGGAGTAACCTGGATACTGAATCACCGGTAGACCAAGCACAACAGGCAACTATTCCAGAAAAAAATAACGTCAACAAGGAGTTCATTGTTGACACTGCAGAGTATTTCCAGCAGGTAATCAGATGCACCTGAAAAAATTTAAAAAGGTAAGACACGTAACACAAAACAACCGTACTGGAACCAGTTGAACTACCTACACGTTGTGTACATCCTCCCTATAGATGTTAACTGCAAAATAACCAGTCGAAACAACCACTGAAGTCAACAGTAGATCTCCCTACTGACTTCAGAAGTTTCTCATATATTTTCATAGTTTTTCATACATTGAAACAAATGAGCCATGAGATTTTTTTCATTCCAATGAAAGGGAGAATTGTTTTCTCTCTTTTAAGCAATTACCCCATTGTTCTGCGTGTCTCATTGCAGTTCTGCACTTCAAGACAGACAATCAGTATTCTTCCTCATGTTCAAGCATAGGCACCTGAACAATTCTGGTTCCACTTTTAAGAGTCCTGTGCACCTCTAAATCCTTCTTACACATCACTGTTCAGATCAGAAGCTTGTTTTCTACTGTAATTTTAATTTTTCCTCCCACTCTTCCTTTTCCACTGTTTCTACCCTCTTGAGTTGCTGGGAGATCTGAGATTTCAACTGCTATGGTTTATACAGTTGCTCTATCACCTGATGACTCCTTCCCACCCAGGGAGGAGAGAAGGAGATCCATGGGTTGAAATGGAATATCTTAAATAATAATAATAATAAACCTATTATTAATAACAGTATTAGTATAAATTACACAGAGTGAGTACATATACTCTGCCAATACTGTGGGGAAGTAGGAAGGCAAGTAAGTCCCTCTTGAGACGTTAACCATGGACGTCAGAAGAAGAAGGGGAAAGAAAGGCCAACCCCAGTAAGCTCCTCAGTTCATAGTGAATGCGATGGTTATGGTATGGAACAGTATTAACTGGTCAGCCTGGGGTCAACTCCCCTGAGTTTCCACTTCCACCAGCCTCTGCACCTGTTTATCTCAAGACCACTAAAGACCTTGAGCATCACATACCAGCTGTAACTGAAACCTATAACAGTCTCTTATCACTTTGTTCCCATGAAATAGAGCAGTGTAGACTCCTTAAAGAAAAAGCCATTTTCCTCAACAATAAAACTGACTCTCAGATTTTGTCCCAGTAAGCCAGGACATCAACGTTCCTGTTTACTCATTGCTTACTCTAGGCATGGAGCTGCCAGGAGTAACTTCTACTTGTGTTTTCCTTCTAAGCTCTTGTACTTCTACCATAACAGTATTCAAACCTCTTCTCTACATATCGTATTTCTCACTCCAAAAAGAAAACCCAACAAACCAACCAAACCCTAAAAAATCATTAGCAACCTTAGCTATGAGTCAAGTATTTCTCACCAAGGAATTCATGACTACTATGAATGCAAGGTATGATTTGCAAGTTTCCCCTTCCTCCCAAACTTACTACGTGTGACAGGAGCACTTTGTTCACGAAGGTCCAGAGTTATTCTATAAACTTTTAAGAAAGGGGAAGTGAAGGTTCAGTTTTCACAAAAACTTCTGCAACATTGTTAGACAGCGTAGTTACTTCTCAAGAGCTCCACGCCAGCAAATTTCTCCTTTGACTTGCACAAACTAGGGTGATTTGAGGAAGAAAGGCAGGTACCTTCCTAAGTGTAGTAGTACCTTCTCTGGCCTATCTCAGCACTTCCCCCCAAACTCTTTAAAAGTGTCAATGTACTATTTTGAAAGTGTAAGCAGCTTTAATGTTAGCTAAAGCTTTAGGAGTGAGAGGAATTCACAACATGGGAAATCATCCCTCCCGCAGCCAAGTTAAAATTTCTTCAGAAGATACAAATGTTAACAGCAAGGATTGTCAAGAACAGCATTAAGCTATCTCCTAATAGAGGGCTTGTAACATAGAGAAAAAAGAGTAAAAGAACTGAGATGAGCAAGGGAGCAAAGCACGACGCATTTCATGTTGCCAGGTGCTTTAAAAAGCAGAAGCAGAGTTTTTCACAGCTCAGTAAGACCACAGTATTAGCTCTGATATACCCCAAAGATGCCGAGCATCTGTGTTTTTACAGCCAACTCGACAATGCCATCAGCGTTGCTGCTGTCTGCTCTGAACCTCTCCACCTTCCCGCCAGATTTCCCAGTCTCTGGGTGCTCGGTTCCCCGAGGAATGACTTATCCCGAGAGCTCAAGGCCAAGTGCCGCATTATCCTCGCAAACTTATCCGCTGCACAGACACAAGAAACCGGCCCCGGGCCCAGGCACCACCGCGGGGCCCGACTCCGTCTGCTCAGCACACGGACCGGCCTTCTCCGGGGCAAGGGGGCTCCGGCAGCAGACGGCCCAGGTACCTCACCACCTCCCAACGCTTCCCTCTCCTCACCTAAAAACCGACGGGGGCGGAGTCGCAGCCACCCGGCGTTGTGGGGATAAGGGGGTCCCGCTGCCCTGCCCTGGGCTGCGCCACGCACCACAACCTCCTTACGCCGGACACCT
>NW_010163731.1:0-257 GCF_000695765.1 Mesitornis unicolor
GGTGCTGCGTGGGTGGCCCTGCCCACCCCGGGGGTCCCGGCCGAGCGCCAGTGAAAGGTGGTTTATATTTAGCCCGGTATCTACTTCGGGCGGAAATTCCCCCCCCTCCCTGGCACAGCTGTCGAGTCCATCTCCCTCCTCCGCCCCCGGGCTCAGCAAATGGCAGCCCTGAGTCCCCTGGGGAAACCTTCTCCCATCCCCGGCTCACTCCGCCTCTCTGGTCGTCCCGGTCGGGTCACGCTGGCCCCCGCTGCCTG
>NW_010163731.1:479-10515 GCF_000695765.1 Mesitornis unicolor
GACACCACAGACTCATTCACAAAGCCTGCAAGCAAGGCACTCATCCGTCGTTCCATCTCAGGGCTTGCAGGGGGAAATGCAGGAGCTGGAAAAAAGACCTTCCATGAGAGCCAAAATACGCTGGCTTTTCTTCTCTTACTCCTTCACAGCTTCACTGGATGCGGAGGTTTTACTAAGGGGAAAAATGCCCTAAGACGGCCAGGGCAGCAAGCTGGAACATCACTGGAGTGCCTGGACGTGGCCCTGCAGAGCCACCACCACTCTCCCACGGGCCACCAAGCCATGCCAACGTCCCCATCCCTGGGCAGTGCGTATAAAGAGGGGGTCAAGGTCCAACCGTGGGAGCGTAGCTACACCATAGCCCTGCACGGAGCAGGAGGGGATTCCTACATCCCAACCCGTAAGCCCCTGCTCTGCTTGGAGTTGCCTGCTGAGGCAACAAAGGGTGCCCTGAAAGTGGGTCTGTGACCCTTGCAGCTTCCTTGCTTGTACAGAGCAGACGAAGCCCTGGCTTGAACCAGTAGCAGGGGGAAAGATGGAAACAGCTTGGCTCTGCCACTCACAAATAAAAAATAATAACTCCTCTCCAGTGTGTGATTAACACCCAGCTTCATAAACAGACCGCAATATTGACAGCAAACTCGTCCTCCCTGCTGCTCTCCACCAGAAGCCGATCAGCTCCATCCAGCTGGCTGTGTCACCCCGACCAGCCCCACTCGCCATGGGGAAGAATTGTCTGGTCCGAGCCTGCCAGTGTTCAGCAAGGGAGAGGCACAGGGGCAGGCTGGCAGGATGAAACCCTCCCTGAATAGCTTGGAAAAAGTACTCGCAGCACATTAGCCGAAGCGCACAGCCTCCGCACGCTCTCCAGCTTGTCTCCATGGTGAGAGAGACCTCGCTACCTTGCTGGGTTTCTTTGCTAGAGCACTTACAGCTCCTACTAGATCTTTCTCACTTCTTTCTTGCCTTTTTTTTTTAAGAGTGCCTGTGCCGAGGGCCTGATCCTTCCTTCCTCTCCCTCTCTTTGGCAGGCGTGGGAGCAGGTTTGATGCATGGCGCCTGTGGAGGTTTTAGGAGTCTGGCACGGAAACACAGAGGATGAGGATGCCGGGCTCAGGATGCTGTGCCTGCTCTGTGTGATGACGTTTATTTGGTTGCTGGTCCCTGGTAGGCTGGGAGATGGCAGGACCAGTGCTCGCGGGATGGTGATGCTGACGCCTTTGTGTCTGATGCATCATCCAGCCCTTGCAAACATGAAGCAGCACGGGGCTGGGAGAGTCCCAGTCATCTCAGTATCAGTTGGGCTACACTTGACCCATTCTCCCAGCCCCTGACTTCAAAGGGTACAATACCAGAAGTGTTACAGGCACCGAGCAGTAAAGAAAATCATGCAGGGCCCCTGCACAAGCTGTGCATGTGGGTCAGCCCCACGTCCCGTGCTGGGATTGCAGAAATACAATAACAGGCTGTGACCAGCAGTGCCGAGCAGGGAAAAAATATCCCTGTATAATTATCGTATCCATCCTCCAGTCGGCCTGGAGACCTGTCATTGTCCCTCTGCAAAGGGCAGAGGACACTGAACACACCAAACCCAGCCAGCCTGGAAGCAACATCTAAAGGGATCCCTGTGAGCTAAGCTATGATTACCTTTTTTTTTCCCACAACAAAAGAAGAAGGAGGCAATTAAGAGCTGCTTTGTTTGAGGACATGCATTTTACTGCAGGAGACACCTGTGTATGGAGAAGGAGCAGGCTGCAGGTTTGGGGCACATGTGGCGTCCTGAGGGTGAGGGGCATGGGAAGTAGGGGAGCCCAGGCATGTTGCCTTTGCCAAAAATCTCTGTTGGACAACACCAAGACTCCCAAAGCTGGGGACCTCCTATGGGTCAGGCTTTGCCTGCTTATGAAGCCTGGAGCTGTGTGGGTGGCAGCTGCCTGCCAAAGCCTCCTCTTCAGGACACGGGGCTGATGGCCAAAAGCTTTTCTGCTGGTCCACCAGATCACAAAGTCCTCACTGTGAAAAGGAAATGGAGTCACAGGCAACGGGAAACCAAAATTTGATACTGGTCAGGGAAGAAGCTAAACAAAGGGCCGAGGTCTCTGCCCCAGCATAAGCAAGACCTCCCTCCCATGCATCACCTCCATGGAGTTCAGCTCCGTTGCACATTTTACCTGCGTTCATTATAGCACCAGGACCATTTGTTTGTGTATAATAAAGGGGATCTGGGAGAAAAGCATGTAATTAGCACATCCATCATACAGGTTTTTTCGATATCAATAAAACATCGATTCCCTCCTTCCATAAATCCCCGTGCCGTGTTGAATACAAATCAGCAGCTGCGATGGAAAGGGAATGCATAACCCCCTCAGAAGTGCATAAATCTCCCCTCTCCCCAGCATATCATTAAACCTCTTAAATACTGATGGAAAAACTCCTCTGCCAGGTGCCAAGCACAGCTTCCAAAGCATGGCCAAAGCCTTGCTGGGCAGCGCGGGCAGTGGGATGGGCTGGTATCAGCAACAGCGTGGCTGCAACGCACTGGCTGGCCAGCTGTTCAAAAGCACAGCTGGAGCTGTGCAAACTGTCAGTCCTTCCATGGAGAGAGTTATCTCACCCCTAAGTCTTTTTGGTTTGAGACAGGCGAAATTTGGTGTGGTATTTTTTCTTTCTAAACTCAAATGAAACACATAAGGAGAAATTTCAACTTGGTTTGACCTAGGGTGTTTTGCTTGATGTGAAACAAACACAAAAAGCTTCATTTTTGTTTCACTTTGCTCAGCCTTCTGCTCCATCCATTGTCTTTCCTATCTTTTTTCATACATATGCACAAACTGCAGCAGAGCCCTTAGTTTTGAAACAAAACCCTAGGTGTTATTCATTTAAAAAGGCAAAATAAAATGTCATTTCTTAAGGGTTTAGGGCTCGGTGGTTTTTTTTTCATTGAAGTTAATTACTAAATTTAGCTCACTTATGGATGTTTCAGTTCCTCTGAAACTGCACTGAGAAGACAGAGCCGAGACATTCAGTGGACCCCCCTGCCTCTGGTGAGCTCCCTCTCAACTCACATCTCCGCAGGGCAGCAGACAGTAATGGCTCAGTGAGTAATGGCTCTGTTTGTCACTGTCCTGTCACCGCAAGGCCACAGATGTCCCTCATTTTCCTTTCTGTCTCCTCCAGGCAAGGTCTGCTGCCTATCCAACCCCTGCTCCCACCATGCCTGGCTCTGCATCCCTTTGTCGCTGCACTACGCACAGGTACCTGGCTCTCAAATCCACTGGCAGCTCTTCAGCCACTATGACATCTCACAGGCAAGAGATCTAGACCATAGTGTGGGCAAGATGTGTCCTGCAGTGACCTGCCAGGGATGCTGCCCTCACCCACCGCCCACCTTGGGGTTATCTGGGGCTACCAGCAGCATTTCCACGACGCAAGCGCTTGGACCTGCTGTCTGCACAGCCCCTGCACAGCCTCGCATCCTGCCCATGGAGGTGGGCACCAGCTGATGTGTTCAATGAGCTCTCCTTACTGGGAGGTATCCTGCATCCCTCCCCAAACCCTCACTGAGCACTCACTGCCTGTGGGTGACGAGGTCCATCAGAAAGGGGATGCAGGTCTGGTAAAGTCGCTCCTGACCTGTTCCCCGCTCTGGGACTGGCTCTGCTCTCGCCCAGCGAGGAGCAATGGAAGGGAGTGCTTGTAATTGCAGCTGTCAGCAGTAACGATCACGGAGCTGCTGTTATAAATGGCTCCAGCCTGACTTTTACTTACAGATTTCCCTCACGTGATGTTACAAGTCGTGCAAGGAAAAACCCGCGCCACAGAAAAGCAATTGCACCTTCCAGCTCTGTGGAAGGAGATTTATGGCTTGTTTTGGCTGTAAAATAGAGCAGTTAGGGCTCAGGTTTCAGGTCGGCATGTTCTGACCAGGCAGGCTGGGGTGGTTTGAAGGGACACCCAGCATTTCCACCGCATCGCCCCACTGGGGATAAGCCTGGGCATCAGAGCCCCTGCTCCTGCCCATTCGGTGATCCCTGTGTGCAAGGGAAGGGTTTTAGACTAATTCCTGTCAGATATATAAAATTATGATGATGTCTGGAGCCAGAGAGGAGATGCAGGGGATAGGGGTCTTCGGCTGTAGAAGTGACCCTTGCCAGATCTGCTGGCATTGGCCAGAGACACTGAGAAATGCTGAGGGGTTTCTGCATACGTGCGGTTTGCAGCACCCGGACTGATTTCTGCGGCGAGGACAAAGCCAGGCTGTGTCCGGTACATGGCTGCCATTGGAGACCAGGGCTG
Source organism: Mesitornis unicolor (assembly GCF_000695765.1). NCBI lineage: Eukaryota > Metazoa > Chordata > Aves > Mesitornithiformes > Mesitornithidae > Mesitornis > Mesitornis unicolor. The sequence continues at coordinate 4,776 of NW_010163731.1, forward strand.
TTGTTTCCCCAACAGCTGGAAGCACATGTGGAGCCCCCACCACAAACCCAGCCCAGCTGCTCCCCAGCACACGGCTGGGCTCAAACCCAGCCACTGTGCCACCTCTCAGTCTCCCCTGGTGGCACAAGGACTTTTGGGAGTTGTTGCCACTTGCTCTAAATGGTTCTTTGATATCTATCCCAAGGTTGCAGGATGTGAAGCCATGTGTTACGGAGCAGCTACGGAGGTTTCACTCTCAGTCCTGATGCAGAAGGGAATGACCTGGAGACACACAATTCCTCCCAGACCAGGCAAGACTCTCTATGGAGAAACAGCCCAATCACAGTGCTATCCCATGGGATCACCAAACACATCCGCTGCGGACAAAGTCTGTCCCCTGCAACACACTGAGGGCATCAGCAGGAGTTGACCACCCTAAGGATGCTAAAGCTGCAGGGCTGGGTGGGGAGGTTTGGAGCTCAAGCCAGGCAGGGTCAAGCCAGATTTGGCAGGAGCGGCCGTTGTTTTCCTAACGCTGCCCTTGCAAATAGGAAGCCTGTGGCCTTTTGTGCACTTTGATAAGATTCAGAGGCTGTTATAAAAACATGAAGCTATGGCAGGATTTCCAAAAGTTCCCAGAAAGTCCAGCCAGCTGGGGAGAATTCTGCCACAGCTATTACCACACACCTCAACCTTGCCTGCACTTAGCTTTTTGTTGTCGGCGTAGATATGGGGTCGTTAAGGGACGTAGGTTTAGCGCAGAGAATCGCAGCGACACGTCCTCTAGCATGAGGTTACGATGTACGACGGTGTCACACGCTGGTACCATCTACTCTCTTTTCCCAACCGGGACCACCTCCCAAGCATGAAGCATCTTTGTACCAGCACCAAGGCACAACCCTGGCATTTGTCCATCTGCAGCCCATCGACCGCAGAAGTGGCACAGAGAAGGGTGGTTTCCCCAGTCCTAACCCACAGCCCTGGATTTGGCTGGCACTGGAGCAGAGGGAGGGAGAGAGCGGCTCAGCACGGGCTCCTGCATGGGCAGTGGGAGGGAGGGAGCTGGTCACTTGTGCAAAGGACATGGTGTTGCTGCCAACACCGCTTTGCTGCTTTGTTTGTGCTTGTGGCAGCTTGGTGCCTGCAGCATCGATAAGCCGAGATGTGCCGATATCTCGGGTTTCCTCCGTGACCTGCCGTGACTCTGGCGTGACAGTGGCGTTGGCTGTGCAAGCCAGCAGCAGCCGCTCTGGGAACACTGTTTCTTGTCCCAGGTCGCCTCTCCTCCTGCTGTTTTGTGGGGTGCTTCCCCCCCTTCCTTTACCCCCCTCATGTGGTATAACCCTCCTGGGAGGTGGCCAGCAGCCGGGATGGCAATGGTGGGGTGAGGGCGCGTTGAAGGAGGCAAGTGAGGTGGGGGTAAACAGGACAGGGACAGTCCCAAGGCCACCTGGCACTTTACCAGCCCCTGTCCCGTAGAAAACATCCCAAAGGGATACGGGTCCATCCCACCCCAGGGCACGGCAGGACAATGCTGAGGACATGGAGAGGTGCTTGGGGAACGGACACTGCACTCCCTCTGGCCGCAGCAGACGAGGAGGGGGCTTTAGTAGTGGGGCAGCCCCTGAGACTTCAGCAGAGAGGTCTGAGGCTCTCTCTGGGACTCTCCTGGCTTCATCTCAGCCAGCTCTGAGGCTCAGAGGAAGCAGCTCTTGTTTCTCTTCTAATTTTAGACCTTTTCGGGGTGTTCAGTTTTCTTAACCACTGGTCAGCTGCTGTCTTCTCGCACAGAACGAGTGTGCATAAATTAAACCAGACACATATATATGTCCTGGAAACAATCCAGGAGCAATCACTTACACGCCAGTGAAGGGCGTGAATCCCCCCATCTGCTCCTGGTTGTAAGGCAGCGCAGAGTCCCCGGTCCTGCCACCACCAGCACAGCTCCCCGGGAACACTGCACCCCTTGCAGCACAGGAGTGGGGCTGGAAGCAACCTCACGGGGTCATCTTGACCTAAACTGTCTGGGTAGATGGTTTTATTCTTATTGCCTGCCTGAGTTTCCAAGCAGGACACCCCTGTGATCTCAAGGGAATTGGAGGGGACGCGCTGGCAGCCGTGCATACGCCGGTCGTGAGTCAGCCCGGGAAAGGTCAGCCTGCTCGGAGGCATCAGGCGGCAAGCAGAGGCAGCCCTGCTCCCAGTGAAGGGGAGCTGCTGCCGCTTTGGGTCTTTGCTCCATGTTTCTGTATCCCTTACGCATGTTGGTGGCAACCGTGCCTCTACATGTGGGCTTGTAGCCAGGGGTATGTTGTTGTCCGACCTTGGGATTTTTAAGGTTAGGCACATTGACACTGGGGGAGCAATGCATGGGCCAATTGTGCTCTGAAGAGTACAGGGGAGGTGATAAATCCATCAGGGAGGGCATGGCTGCTGCCCACAGACCCACATGCCCATGCACATGTAGCTGGGGACAGGGCTGCCCCATCCCTGGGGCTGGCTGTTAGGGTTCTTGAGTCCTAAATCCACCTCTGTGATGGGCTCAAGTCCCAGTGGATCAAATTCAGCCAGTGGGTAGAGAGACCCACCAGTTGACAAGGAGAAGAGAGGCATGGCCCTTCCTGATATGTTCCATTCTGCAAAAGCATCATCTCACCCCATTCAGCAGTGTCATGAGAGGTTATGGTTGCTGGGGCAGTGCTTGGAAGAGGCTGGATCCGTACTGACATCCCTACTGCTGGAATCCAACCCATCCAGTGCATTATTATTGCCTGGAAACCACTGCTTCTCTTGGATTAAAAAACCTGCTGCAGGCAGCTCGCCAGGGTGCATAAATGTCCTGACAATTCCCAGTGGACCGGGCTGCGCTGCTCCTGGTCTGACCCTGTGCACTGCCTCTGCCCTGGGGACTGAGACCCCTCCAGCTCTTGACGCTCATAATCACACCCTCGTCCTCCACCGGTACCCGGTGGAGAGCGAGAATATATAAAAAATCAATAGCTTCAGCTCAGGCTGCCAGAGGATTTGTGCATTTAGCACCGCTGTCTCTGGGAAATCCAATATATCGATTGCATTTCTCAAGACCAGTATCGATGAAGCAGATAATGGGAGTGTTTGGGGCTGGCTGGCTGGATGCTCAGGGTGTCTGCAGCCCAGGCTGCTGCTCTATTGACCCCGGCAGGCAGGGCACCATCTTCTAGCGTGTTTTACTAAATCTCCCTGTTGTTCCACACCAACCTTGTCCCCAATCCCCTTTTACCTCCCTATTTATTTCTTGCCACCCTTTTCTTTCCAAGCATCAGCAGTGAAGCCCCCGGTCCTCCCTTAGGAGCAGGAATAACCACCCAGGCAGAGCAGGGTGGTGGAGGATGCAGAGAGGAGCCATTTCCCCAAACAATGCCCCCGCCACCTCTGCGGAGCAGCTCTGGCCGGTGGTTGAGAGCGGCTTTGCCATTCCGAGGTCAGGGCCGTGCTGCTGCTCCCGGCCCCTGAGCTCAGGCAATATTTCTTCTGGTTTTGACAGAAAGGAGGCGAATTTATCCTCCCATCCTGTGGTCCAGGCTCAGCAGGGGCCTGGGGAGGGTCGTGCTGCTAAAGCTAAACCAAGTCCCCAAATACCCAGGCATCTTAAAAGTAATCTGCTTGGGGAGGAGGTGGGAAGAGAGATGCAGGAATGGTTGTCTGTGGGTGTCCTGCATTGTCTCCTGCTATGGAAAACCCTCCTCTTCGTGATTTTATGAATGCCATTTCCCCCTACTTTTTCTAAAGCCTCTTTTGAAGACTCCTTCTCCCCAGCAATGCAGGATCTTTAAAAGTATAATTATATATTTAAAAAAAAACACCACACCATGCTATTTATAAATTATTCTATATGCTCTCAACAAAGCAAGTGCCAGACTGCACTGGCGGAAAGCCCACTCCCGACTTCTCCTTGCTCAGTTTAAAAATGCAAATAACATCGCTTCTTTGATTTTTTTTCCTAGCTACAACAGCATGGGGGAAAATCACAATGCAAACTAGTTCCTAGAAAAGAGTGAGAGATGAGGGGAGCGTAGCAGCCTGCTGCAAGGGAGGGATGGGGACCGGGATCCAGTCCTGAGGCACGAGAACCGAAATCCAGACCTGTGGCATGGGGACTGGGATAGACTGGGATCAGCATCCCTCCTCAGCTGGCATGTGTTGCCTGCAGCTCCCCTGCCTGCCCTCCAGTCCGGCCACAGGCAGAAGGCAGCAGAGGCAGGCAGCGCTGGCCCTTCCTCTTTCATTTAAGGCTTCTTCTGCCTGCCTCTGTCCCCAGCCCCTGGAGGTGCAGAGCTGAGAGTTTGGAAACTCCTCCTTTTGAGGAGTTGGAAAGCCCCGAGTCCCAGCAGAGCAGTGAAACACTGTGACAGTGCCAAGTGCGGTCCCAAAGCACGTCTGATAACGAGAGGCAGGGTTTTGCCAATCAGATATTTAACCGGAGTTGTTGCTAGAGAACATGGCAATGGTGAGCAAGAAGGAGTCCAGCCTGTGCTCTATCTCCCCTGTTACGGCTTGTCTTTGTTTAATACCAATATAGACCATTTATTTGTATGAGATTAATAAATAGCATTTATTGGTGGGTAAAAAACTCTTGGATGTACAAAGGGAAGGGGAATCACTAGTTATTTTCAGCTACTGAATTTGCAAGCTGTCATATCAGGAGATACTAGCTTATTATACACGACAGTACATATTTCATGCAATGCACCCAGCAAACAATAAAGAGAAAATTTATTTCTTAATCCGTTCTCCTCCCCACTGCTGCCCGTTATCTCTGGAAGCCTGACAGCATTCAAAGGGTCGAAGCCACAAAGTCGCACCTCATGTCTGCTCCCACTGAAGTCAACACCACTGATCATGGCAGGAGCAGGCTCAGACCCTGAGCAATTTTATCGGGAGCAAGCCTGCAAAGGTAATGCCTTAAAAAGCCAGTGACCTGCTAAATGTAAGTCAAGCTGTGACATAGCAGTGAGCTCGCACTGAGGTCAGCTCCAGGCAGGTTGCTGAGTGTGAAGTTTCAGATGAAGGGCACTAAAGCTCTATTCATTAAACGGTTTTCTGCAAACATAATTAAGAGATGGTATCAGCGAGCGTCGCTGCTGCACACGCCGCTGTCACTGCTGGGTAAATCTCAGCACGGGTAAGAGCACTCGCAAATCAGAGGTCCCCGGGCCTGCCACAGGACCCCGGTAAATCAGCAAAGCAAAGGAGCTCTGTGGGCTGGGGCGAGTGGCAGTGGGAGCGATGCTGCGGGCAGCTGCCCATGATGAGGGGCAGGAACGCTGCCTCCTGGGTGAGCTTCCAGCTGGGGTGGGATCCGCTGCTTCTCTAACACCCTGGTGTGGGTACAGGGAAAAGCTCCGGAGGTTGGGAGGCTTGAAGGAAAACCAAAATGAATCCCAAAAGCAGTGAATTGCCAGCTTCTGGGAACTGGGGAGGGGCAGCAGCCCCACTCCAAACCGCTCCTATCTGGCCTCCCACGCTATAACACAGTGGATGTCAAACCCTCCAGCCCGCAGGGGGGTCTGTATTTCGGGGCAGACTTGCCCTTGCATGGGTGGGCTTGCTCTTACATTGCCCTGGGTTTCCCCTGCTTCCCCTCGCCCTGCTGTGGTGTGCACAGCACCCTCCTGGTAAGCGTGGTGAGTGGTGCAAGGGTGAAGGATTTTGTGATTATGCAACTTCTGGGGAATTTTCCTCTTTTTTTTTTTTTTTCCTCCTCTCCTCTCCTCTCCTCTCC
>NW_010163732.1:0-227 GCF_000695765.1 Mesitornis unicolor
ATGGGAGCGCCTGGCAGAGGGGACAGAGCAGGGCAGGGGGACCTCCCCGAAGTCCCCGGGGGTGCTGTGGGGAGCGCACCTCACACACAGGGACTCCCTAACCCCTCTTGGTTGCAAACTTGGACACCAGAGGTGCCAACCCTAAACGCCAGCGGGGTCCTGGCAGTGGCAATGCTGCAGCAGTTGAGGTGGCCCTGGGCACGCAGCAGATCCCGGGGACCAGCAGC
>NW_010163732.1:422-704 GCF_000695765.1 Mesitornis unicolor
GGGGGGGCGGGGGGGGCGAGGCCATCCCCGCCGCCAGCGGCTCTGAGGTAGTTTTGGTGGCGAGGTCCGGGGAGGCGGGCGGTGAGGAGGAGGAAGAGGAAGAGGAGAACTGCGTCTGGCAGCGCAGCTGCGTCAGGGACTGGGGCATGCCCTGGTAGTGTCGCGTGGCGCTGAGGAGGTCGTTCAGGATCTGCAAGATGGTGCCGATGTCCCGCCGTGGCCGCCCGCTGCTGTCCTGGCAGTTGGGGTGCAAAGTGCCTGGGGGTAGGGTGGGGGAAGAGA
>NW_010163732.1:917-1194 GCF_000695765.1 Mesitornis unicolor
GCTGCAGTCCACCTGAGTGGGCAGACAGGGGGTCAGAGGACCCTGGCATGCTGCAGGGGGCACATAGCCCTGTTCCAGCCCTCTCGCCACCCCCAAACGGCCAAGCCAGGCCAAGAGAGCCCTGCAGCAGCCCCAGGCAGGAGGCAGGGTCCAGCAGGTACCACCAGCCCTGGTTTTACTGGGACACGAGGGACTGTGGCTGTGCCCACGCCTTTGTACATTGTCCCCAGCTATGGGGATAGGCTGGGCCTGTAGATGGGCAGGGTAAGGACAACCG
>NW_010163733.1:0-211 GCF_000695765.1 Mesitornis unicolor
GTGGGGCTGTAGGAACTGGGCGGGGGGAGCCTGGATGGGTGGCTGCGAACGGGCACCACTCAGCTCCATGCCTCAGTTTCCTTCTGTGCCCAGGTCTGCCAGGCATCCTGGGAGTGGGGCACCCCGGGAGTGGGGCACCCCATGGGAGGGGGAGTGAGGAGGCCCCGGGTGCCTGGGTTCGCACTCCCAGGGCACCTTGGCTCCTCAGCAC
>NW_010163734.1:0-6822 GCF_000695765.1 Mesitornis unicolor
ATATAAATACTTTATATTTAGTACTAAATATAATGCCAGGACTTGACTCCAATCCTCTGGTAAAACCTGGCTGAGGAAGGAATGAGGCAGGGTTGTCTTTTTGAGGTGACAGTGAAATCCAGAGCTGTGAGTGCCTGGTGCTGTGCTCACAAACTCTTTTTGTAACACGCTAATAAAAGGAAATCTAAAAAAACTAATATGTTTTCTGAATAGACATAGGACTAAGTTGAGCATCAGTAATCTCGAAGATAAAGTAGGGTATTATAACTTGAGCACAAGATTTGGAGTCAAATCTCGTTTTGAGTCAGATTACGAGTAGAAAATGGTATTCCTAATGAAAATTCATTTCTGTGTTTAAACCAGCAGTTATGTTTTGTGTATTTTTGTTTTTAATGCAACCAACTGCTGATGCAAATGCAGGACTTGCATTTAATGCAGATTTGTGTATATGTGTGCTCCTCCGTGTGAGATCTGTTTGTAATTTTTCCTTTTCTTTCAAGAGGGGAACTTCTGCAGGTAAATTTCACATCACACTAGATTAATACGACACAGATATCATGAAGCTTTTTCTTCCAGTCATGAGAGAGATGGCTCTTCATTGTGCCCCTTCCCAATCCTTTTTCCATAGAGTCACAGAATGGTTTGGGTTGGAAGGGACCTTAAAGCTCATCCAGTCCAACCCCTGCCATGGGCAGGGACACCTCCCACCAGACCAGGTTGCCTAAAGCGCTGTCCAGCCTGGCCTTGAACACTGCCAGGGGAGGGGCACCCACAACTTCACTGGGCAACCTGTGCCAGTGTCTCACCACCCTCACATTGAAGAATTGCTTCCTAATATCTAGTCTAAATCTGCCCTCTTCCAGTTTAAAGCCATTACCCTCCATTCTGTTGCTACCTGCCCTTGTAAAAAGTCCCTCCCCAGCTTTCCTGTAGGACCCCTTCAGGAACTGGAAGACTGCAATAAGGTTCCCCTGGATCCTTCTCTTCTCCAGGCTGAACAGCCCCAGTTCTCTCAGTCAACCCCCACAGGGGAGGTGCTCCAGCCCTCTGAATATCAAAATAAGGTGGGCTGTTTTTGTATGTCAGGTGGAAGATCACTTTATGCAGGGTTTGGTTTCTCTCATGTGTTGCTGAATATTTCTGAAATTCAAGGGTAGAAAAGAGGCAGTTTTGTTGTTAGCCACATGTGACTTGTGTAACTTCTCATCCAAACAGTAAAGGTTATTATAAACAGTCTGTTTTGCAACCACGATTTGACTAGTTCCAAATTGTGGTTGCAAAACAGACTGTTACCACTAAAATGCAGTGATTTGTAAGCCCACTGATTTAAACAACATTTTAGTGAGAACTGTTTTTTCTAAAATTATTATTTCAAAGGAACAATAAATACAGGAACAAAGGAGTTCAGTCACAAATGTTGTCTTTCTTTTCACTTTAATGCTATTCATTGCAAGTTTAATACAATTTTCTTTGCCCATAGTTTTTGCAGGTACTCAGAAACTTGAATTAACGTTTATTTGGAAAAAGCATATAGATGCTGGAAGTGAGTATAGTTTGATGCATAATCTAAATTTATAATTTAAAAGTGCTGTGTAACAAAGTTACAGTTTGGTAATTGATACATTATGCATTGTTAAACTGAAGTGGTTGTGTCTGAAAAACTCTGATGTGTTCAGCCTTTCTTTTCTGCGTATGAAAGATGAAATAGGGAAGCATAAGTTGATTTATTTATGTAAGCTGGTAAAAAGAAAGAAGTAGTTTGGCAGAAAGAGTAAAAGAATCTTGCTTTTTTTCAGCAGCTAGTCCTTGAAGCAACTGGTACAACGTGTACAATATCTTTGGAGGAGTCTCAAAGTTTTGCCCCCCACCTTTCCCACCCACCCCTGTTAGTACCAACATTTCTTCACAGCTTGGTAGGGATAATGCTGGTAGACTGAAGAAAACACAGAAATAAATCAAAGTAAGTCTTCTCTTGCCTTGCTTCAGCAGGTTTAGGATGAGGGTCAGCACAGCAGATCTCTTGCTGTCTGCTATTTCTAACTCTCATATGCTGAGCAGACCACTGCTTCCTGCGTTGGAATCTGCTCTTAGGGCTTTCCAGAGTAGTTCAAGATTAATTTCTTTTTTCCTGGTAACGAACAGAGAAAATGAAGAAAGGATGATGAAGGTAATAAATGAAGCATGGAATAGCAGCATAACTATCGCAGTGTGTGTGTCTAGCTTTGTGGCTTTAGATCAGCTCTATAATACCATGTAAACAACTCAAGTCAATTTAAAATAGTGTGTAAACAGCCTTTTAAATACAAATATTTGGTGAATATTAACATTCATGTTTAACTGAGAAATGAAAAACATGTGAAAGTTGTGTAAGTCTTTTTATTCAACTTTTCTGTGTTCTTGAGCAGCTTGATCAAAATTCTTTAAAATGTCACAGAGAAGAAATTAAAAATGCTGCTCAGGCAGTAGTTTGAACCTGAGCAGTAGTCAAAGTAGTATTTACATTTAATAAAACATTTGTAGTATATTTTGAAGGTTAATGTTTTTGCACTGTTATTACAGAGGAATTTTAGGTGAAATGCCTCATCAGTGGCCATATTTTGAAAAGTATTTTCTGAAACTCTCCCTAGCAAAACTACCTCCATGCCTAAAGTTCTTCTGTAGAGCTTACTAGTGGTTTTAAATGGTTGTAAACCTATGAGTCCATTAAGACATCTTCACTGTCTGTTTACTTTTGGTCACAGGCTGTTGGTTTTAAGTGCTTCTTTGCTGTGCTTATTATGCCACTGATGGTAATCTCCAAGGGCATTACTGATTTCATAGAATCACAGCATAGTTATGGTTGGAAAAGACCATCAAGTCCAAACCTTATCTAACCATAACAGGCTGAAGCACAGTAGGGTTGTGGTCCCAGGGCTGGGGTCAGGTGTGGGCTCATTCAGCCATGTTAATAGGTGTGCAGTGTTGGGGTGTGTCAGCTTATTGAACAATAAACCTTGTTAACTTCTGAAAGCTTAAACTGTTTGGCTGCCAAGGAGCCATCTGGCTTTTTTTCCTTCTCCCCCTTCTCTCCCAGCCTTCTCCACTGCCCCTTTTTCTTTTCTTTCCACCAACTCCTGACATCTTAAAACCAGTCCTTGGCCTCTTGAAGTCTCCTGTTTGACTCTTTACTGTTCTGCTGCAGCAGTTGCATCTTGGCAGTACGACACTGACTTACCTGACTTGCCTGCTGATAAAATATCTATGAAATTAACTTAAAAAACTGAATCCAGTGTGGATTATAGCAGTCTAGAAACTTACGAAACTGAGAAAACAGAATTTTCTGTTTTCCAGTGTAAACCATATGTAAGGTAACTTTTTCTGAATTGAATCTGTACTGTACAGAAACGTGTTTATAATGTTGTAAGAGCAATACAGCCAGTCAGAATTGTGTCCCATGCATGGCAGAATTGCAGTCTTTTTGATGCTTATGTCCTTTAATTTTTGGTTTAGAAATAAGAGGAGCTCAGCCAGATATTGTATCAAAAGTAGTTTGTTTTTTTCCCTTGGTTTTAATTTTGAGGAAATAAAATACTCTATAATTTTTTCCACCAAACATTAGCCCTCAGGATAGAATAAAATAATCTTCATCCTTTTTGTCCAGTGTCTTGTTTCTTCCTTTCAAAGACCAGTGAGTAGAAGCAATTTGTAGGGTTGGCATTAAAATTTTCTGGACTGCTAGTCAAACATTTGGTAGTATAGCTTCATAACTGCAAGATTTTATTATTGCTGGGGTTTTCTTGTTGTTATTTTCTGGGGGTTTTGGTTTGGTTTGTGTTCTTTTTGTGGAGCAACTCTTTGTTATCCAGATTTTCAAATATCTTCCTTCTGTTGATGAAATTCTTTTTGTTTGGAAAGTATTCTCACTATAACATATTGTGGGAGGATATTGAAACTAGTATTTTTTTTTATGACCTGCATTTCAAAAGAAAATATTTCCGGTAGCTTACAGTTGGAAATCTAAGCAAATTATCTGTAAAGTTGTAAAATACATATGTTTGGGTAGTAGATGATCCCCTGGGCGGTTTGGCAGAGGACTCAAACCTCAGCAAACTTGTCATGCGTGAACTGTAGCTTGCAGCGGGGTGCTTGAGCTTTATCTGGAGTTGTAGCTGAGTGGAAATATGGAGTGAGCTGGGGGTCTTGGCTAATCTTTCTTGGCCATGATCCCATTAGGGGAGCAGCAGGAGAGCACCTCCAGCTGTCTGCTCAGCTCGCCTGCGTCAGCCACGGGGAGGAAGAGCAGGCAGTGCTCAGAGCCCTTGAGCAGCTTAGCCAAATGTATGAGAATCCAACAGGCAGGTGTGACAGGACTGGCAGCCATGTGGTGATCGGTAGCTCTGATAATGTCAATTTGTGTGCAGTTGACCTGTGGGTGAAAATTGCAGCATTTTGAGGAGGAAAACCATGCGTGAAGCTTTGCAGGATCAATTTGTGTGTGCTGAGAATTTCTGTACATGTACTTAGACTTACACCTGTACATGTAAAGATTATCTTTTAGTTGGGGTAGTTGTGATTGCTTTGTTTTTCTCTAAATTTAGAGAAATGCTTTCAGTTCTTCCGCCTCAGACCCTGTGCAGAACCTTGAGCTGCAGTCTTGAAGCCAGTGGATGGTTGTTTCCAGGGACCAGCATGGTAGCTGCCTGTTTTGGAAGGGAAACTTTATGGTTCAGGCAGATGCTTAGTTGTCATCTAATGGACCCCAAAGTTTAGAAAGTTGAAGATAATAGCATACCCTTGAAAATCGCTTTTCCTGGTGGCCTCAGCTGTCTGGTGTTGCTCAAGCCTGTGCCATTCAGTGCATGGTTAAGCAGGCAAGCAGCACTTGTCACTTGTGCAGAAAAATGGTCTCAGAAGGAATGAAGGAACTGCATAAAATTTGTGTCATAAGTTGATACTATGTCATCTGCAGCTCTGGAATTGCAAAGCATTCAAAGGCATTGACCCAGCCCCCAAAATAAATACAGGAACGCCATTCCGAACTGTGGGTGGAGAGGTAGAGGCTATAAAAAAAGCTGCTTTTTTCCCTCATTGTCAAGGTGTTCAGGAGTACAGCCTCCAGCTTTTGCAGGGCAGTGTCACTGGAGGAATAATGAACGTACCACTGATAATCCATGCTGTGATCCAAATGGGCACCTCCTGATGTCCCCTGCTTGGCCTCTACCTCTGCCCATGCTGTAGCCATGCTGAGCATCCCCAAAAGGGACCTCACAGCTGCCATGCGTGGGGCAGTGTCATGTGTGGTCAGGTCAGAGACACGGTGGCTCTCAGTGTAGGCCAGGGTGATTTATGCCGAGGTCAAGGTCTGCTTTCTAGCAGCCGTTTATAGCAGCGCCAGTTCTTCTGTCAGGGACAAGATTTGGGTTTTACTGGAGCAGAATTCGTGTGATCTGTTCTTAAGAAATGGAGCCAATGTCACATTCGTGTCCAGCAAAGTGAAGCTTTGTGATGGTCAGGGTTATGTCTGAGTGGTGTGTAAATCCCTAAGCCTTTTCCTTGTTTCTCTTTTGGAAGATATGTACTGGACTTTCTTCAGTTCTTCCAAGTTCAGAAACATATTTTGGCTGGTTTCTTAGCACTTGAGGCAGTGTGCTCCAGCCCTCTCCCCTGTAGTACAGCTGTGCTTTAACCTGTTGTTTCCTCCTGCTGTGTGTATTCTTGTTGTATTTGTGTAGCAGTGCTTTTTTCTACTATTTTGTGGGGGTAGAAACAAACCATGCACCGAGACTTCAGTCTTCCCTGCACACTTCTTGCATTGAATAGTGGAACTTGAGTTTTTTGAAGGTACAGGCTTTGTTCTTGCTGCCTTATTAATGCCCTTGCTCATTGAAACATCAGCCTTTCTGCATTTGTCACCTGTGTAGTTGTCTTGTTCCTTAATACTGTTAAATGCCTTTATTTTGGATTTGTTGTTGTTGTTGCACCTTTTTCTTGGATCGGTGGCGAATTTTGAATGCTGCCAGAGTAACCTCTTAGTGTTTCCTGTCTGTCTGCCATTGATATTTGCTATTGAGTTTTTTTTCTAATACAGCCTGAAATTGCCCATTGTTTGTCTTGCACCTTTTTTCTTCAGGTTATGTTTTTTTTTAAGAAACTCTTTCCACCAATTCCCTGAGTTTCTTTGACTTCAGAGGTCAGTCAGCTTTATTCTGATATTTTCTGAACTTCCTGTCTCCAGAAGAAAATTCTGTTGTTTCATAACCAGTCATACAAATTACTTTCCACCATCCATTTTTAGATAGATACTCAGGGAAATTCAGCCTGAGTCTTCTCATCCCATATGATTCCTGTAAGATTCACGAGGTAATGTGTTATTGCTCATCTTGTCATCCTTGTTTTTCCCCTTCTTCAGGCTAATTCTCCATTTCATGATTGATTGTGGCTCCTGGAAAGTCTACTCCTTCACTTTTTTGTGATAATATTCATTATTTAAGCTTGCCATTGAGATAATCTGCCAGTATTAGTAATAGGGAGTCTTTAACTATTTGGTTCCAACAAGAAACTTCAATGAAATTCAGAAAACATTTTGGTAGTAAGTCTGAGATGCATTTAATCTAATGGGGCCACTAACCAGCCTCCTCTCCAAAAACCTCAAGCCTTTTGCAGGAGGAGATCTGTGTGCATTAGAAACTGCCACAGCTGTGTGCTGATCTCTGAACCCAAACCCTTCAGCCTTCATTTGTGGGTTGCCATAGTGGTGGGCAGGAGCAGCTGGATGGCTTTCCAAGTAGATGACCAGATTTGTGGCTGTTACCAGCCAGCCGGCTGGCCCCCCCCCCCTGGGGG
>NW_010163734.1:6853-31802 GCF_000695765.1 Mesitornis unicolor
CCCTGACACATCCCTATGGTGATGAGCCAGTTTGGGAAACCTGGAAGGGAGCTCTTTAGGGCATCCTGTCAACAACCAAGTATGGAGTTTGTTTTTAACAGAATTTAAAAACATAACGAGCAGCCAGTGAGCAGGAAGAAACAGTACGATCTATCTGCAAGTAGGCTTAGCCATGACATGCTGTAAAACTAGAAAATGAATTTGCCCAACATTAACCATCACTCTTACAGAGGAGATCAGCAGTGTGAGACCTCCAGCCTGTCTGCGGTACCAGCCAGGGTCCTCCACTTTTTCACATTTTGACAAGTGAGATTCTAATCTGCTGCCTTACCCTGCAGCTTTGAAGAGAGGACTTTAGGTGTCAGTAGAAGTGATTTCCGATAATCCTCAGTGCTGTGGGCCCACCCATTTAATAAAATATTAACTGCATACTTCCTGAGAAAAGCTGGGAAAGCTACTAGCAAAACCATGGGTCCTTCTAGGAGCCATATACTCAGAAACACTGTTTTCTTCATAGAAAGGAGGTTCTTGCTTTGTGGGGCTGTTGGGCTTTCCATGTCCAGTGGGGGCTGATCTGAGATGAGTTGAACTCATCCTTGGGGAACCTGCCTGTACACATTCATGCGTCCTCCTTCTTCTCTGCCTTCTGGTGCTGCTGTAGACTGGGAGAAGTTCTTCCTGCCCCAGGGTAGGCGGCAGCTTTAGGAACAGCTGTAATACGTTAAGATAATATCCCGGCACTGCTCGGAGCTATTACTACAACAGAGCCATGGTAACCTCTGGCCACGTCTGTGCAATTTAAGCTGTGGTGGCTGCAGTTACTGCTGGAGCTGATCAGAGGCGACCTGGCTGGCTTGGCACTGAGCAGCCAAGCAGCACCTGCACTTCTCAGTAGCTTGGAGGAGACACTCTCCTATGTAAAAGACCACCGTGAAGTGGTGGCCTCTCAAGCTGTTGTGGTTTGAGAAGGTGTCGTCTGCCTGTGCTGTAGGCAGTCAGTGCTGGAGCTCTGGTTGTACAGCAGCAGTGTTCTCAACAGCCTGTGTAAGCCACCGAGGCATTGGTTAGAAGCCAGGCACTGTTTTTCTGTTGGTGTATAAATACAAATGTAGCTTTTCTTCATATCTGATTTTGAAACTTCTAAGTCACTGGCAGATTTTGCAAATAAACTTTTCGCTTGAGTACGGTGGTTGTCAAGTGGCAAATGGTGAGCAGGGAAATGCCATGTTTGCAGTGTCATGGGTCAGCATCAGCCTGGGCTTCTGCTGATACAGGATTTTAAAGAAACCTTCTGTCAAGTGTAATAAGCGTTTTAAGTCTACAAAGACATGTCCTGTACTAGCTGCTCAGCTAGGTACAACCTACCAGTAATCCTGTGGCATCTGTATAGCTTTAAAGTTGGCATTTTGGTAAGGACTGTGTCTGTGCTTTGCTCTTTGCCAGTGACTCTCCTTACTCCATGCTCGATGCTGCCAGCTCTGCTTGCTGCCAGGGCAGGATGCATTGCATTAAACCTGTTAACTATAGCAAAAATTACATGTAAAAACCTGTTATTATCCCATTGAAAGCAGCAAGGGAAGACCACAGTTTGGACCTTTATTATCAGGAAGAGGTAGAACCTCATGTATGTTTGTAAAAGTCCCAGCTGACACTTTAAAATGTGTTTTGCCATGTAGCTCTTTTTTTAGCTGCCATTTGGCATATTTATGGGATGTTTTGAATAGTTTCATATGGTTTAAGCCCAAGAAATTACATAGAAGTTACCTTGGAAATACATCTGTTTTCATAAAATGCCAAGTTTGAGATTCCAGCCAGCAGAAGGAATGGAAGGTGTGGGCAGAGCTGTGTTGGCAGTCCAGGACTGCCAAAATGAGCGCCCCTGCTTCTTGCTGCTCCTGTGTGGCTGCTCTGGCCCTTGGCTTCACTTACCAAGCAGAGTGCCCAATATTTTCTTGGTTGGGTTTCTTTTCTAAGCTCTTAGCTGGGAAAGGGGGAAGAAATGAGAGAGTAGTGAGAAGAGATTTTGGTTTTGGTCCCCCAGTGGTGGGTTGTTGGATGAACTCAGCCTTCTTTTCTGTTTGTATGGAAAGGAATTGGGCAATTTGAGTGTAAATAGGCATTACTAACATCAGGTTATAGGAGGCAAGAAAGTGGGAGAGGAGATGACAGAAATGTGCAGTCTGTTACACAGAGGTAAGTGGCACCTGAGCAAACTGGAGGCACGGAGCACTGGGAAGAGAAACACACACTGAACATACAAAGTCAATTTATTTCAGCATGATCAGTCTTTGTTTGCGTCTGTCATTTACAAACGAAAGTAAGGTAGTCTTGTTTCTGAGGACTGCAGCTGCTGATGCATTTGGGATTTTCAACAGCTTTCACATAAGGAATGTTGTGGGAATAATGCTGTAGTCCTTAGTTGCCCAAGAGAACAAGGTTAGCAGGAAAATGTGTTATTTTGTTACATAAGCAAATAGAGCTGGAAAAATACAGACAAACCTTCAGGCGCTTAAGCATTATTTGTTTCTTAACCATAGAATAGGAAGCCTGTGTAATTCTACTGGAAAACCTTTTGAGGTATATATATGCAAAACATAGGTGCAAAAATAACAGATATTTTGATTTGAAACCTTTGAGGTCATCAAGAAAATCCACCTTTGGATGAAGTTTTCGGGAGTCAATGGAAATTATCCTATTCAAGATGGAGTCTACAGAAGAGTGTTTTAATTTTGCAGTACTCTGAGTCTGTAGTACTTTCTACAAGCTGAGACACAAAGTAATAAATTCAGCCAGAATCAGATGAAAGTAAAGTGAGGAATCCTGTGCAGTGTGACATCTTAGCCCAAACCAAGACGTTCTTAGCAGATGGGAGTATGTAAAACCGTGCAATTAAGTGCCTGTGGAGGAGACTGCAGGCACTACCACAGCTCGTATCTCTGATCTTTTTCAAAAGATCAATGGGTACCAGATACCTGTTCAATGTTTAGTTATAACTAAACTAGACTAAACTATATCTATACTGGTGCACAAGTTAATGTGTTGCTGGAAATAGTTATGTGAGCACTTGTAGACTCTAAGAGGTTAAGTAGTAAAAGCATGGGAAATTAGGATGCAAGAACAATTAGTGAGTTGCATGTGTATGAGTAAACTGAAAAATACTCTGCTGTTGTGCAGGTTACACCTGGTTTTAACACTTGGAGCAGTGTAAATAATCAAGGGGACAGTGACCAGAATTAACAAGGCATGTTTTCAGGACACCTTGCAAGCAGCTGAGTGGAAGAGAGCTAGAGGTGATGAGATCACCTTCCCAAAATCATGGTAGGAGAAGCCTTTCCCTGTCTGTAAAACGAGAATAAAGGAGGAAAAAGATCGACTTCTTCAGAAAGTACCATCGGCCTCACAGGAGGCACTGAGGCCACTGTTCATTATAGCACTGGGTATAAGCACCAAATATTGAGGTGCATAAAAGGAAAACATTTTCCTGCTATCTGCTGAGGAAGACATACGTGGATATGAATAATGTCAAGTACACACACTTCATGCTGCCTGTGTTTGCAGGGCTGTAGCAGGAGCTCTTGGAAAAGGCAGTGCACGGAGCCAAACATGAAGCATCTCCTTTGGGACACGCTGCTTCCTCAGACCAGTGTTTGGGCTTTGTGTAATACCCAGGTGTTTCTAGGAAAGCTGATCACATTGTTGATAGGATTCAGAGCACTAACATTAACGTAAATCCTGTGTTGAGCTGGAAAAAGACCCGGTAGGCTGGCATGATTAGAGGCTCTTGCAAAGCGCAGTCTGCTGGCCTCAAGCTAAACAAACCAAAATGTAAATTAATGTGTAGGTGAAACGGCATGCCTGGGAGAGCTGATGTGCTGGGGGTGTGTGCAGATAAATCACTGCAGCGTCGAGGCTGACATACCTACCTGAGCAAATGAAAATTGTACCTAAATTCTTGGGTGTAGCTCAAGTTTGGTGCTACCTCCACATTGACATTCCAAAATAGGGAAGCTGAGTAAAGATGTGCACCGGTGGCTCTGTGGGTTATAGAAAAGAACTTCTGCACACAGCACGGCCCATCTGGTCACTTGTCCCAGTATTCTCTCATCATGGATAACTGGCAGCAATCTGAATTGCCTACATCTCAGATGAGATGTGTAGGAGAAGATTATATGTACATATGTATATATGACACAAAATACAGAAAAATTGTATTTGTGTGTATTGGGAGGGAGGGAGAAAAATAACTGTAAGTATGATCAAATAGGGGAGAAAGAGTGGTTTGGCATACCTGTCCATTAAAAATGTAAAACTTTCTAAAAAAGACCCCAATGTTTGCTGTTGTTAGTTGAAACTTATAAAAACACCTTGCCATCAAGAGTTTCAGAGCAGTTTTTAAAGTTCTGGATTGATGAATTAAAAAAAAATTTTCAAGAAACCCCAAATTTGAGTTTTTTTTAAAGCTGTTTTATTATGTTTAAAACACAGATTCAACACTACTTTTTCTTATTTCAGAGAATGAGGTTTTTATTTTGGATGTTAAATAAGTGAGATTCCTAGGAATATCTGGATTTGCAAAGAAATCTATATACCTTTTTGAAAACATAAAAGCTGCTTCTCTACATAGGTCAGACTGGTGATTTTGCAATACTGCAGGTCTTCTGAAACAGATGAACACTGAAGATCTTTTCTATGGAGCTACTTTTGAATGTTGCTGAGCTGCTTCACTCTTCTTCACACAAACTAAAAATGGTGTAGGGATATTGATTTACCACTTTTCATTGTGTTTTTTAATTACTATTTAAAAAACCCAAAAGTTAAATGGATGGTGTGTTTTATGCAGAACATCCTGTACATGAATAGTTTTAGAAAATAAAGTCTTAACAGGCCAAAAATGTTGGCTCTGTCTTGGTGATGCTCAGATCTGGAACATTCCCATTATAGTTTTGTTATTTATTTTTTTACCAGTGTCAGATTTTAAGACCATAATGTGCATTTCTGGCGAAGGAGGTCTAGCATCTATTGGCAGTTCTGTGATGTGCAGTCATTCTCCATTGCAGAAGGCAGGCGCGGTACCTGAACCACGCTCTGACACGCTGCCAAAGCTGGGGAGCTGTGGGCTCTGGCTTCATCACACTCATTTTATAGCTTTCTGGATAATGGTTATACACCATGGTACCCTCAGTTAAATTACATATATTTTAAATTATGACATGTGACTAATAGAAGAATAAAAGCAGCTGCTCTTCTGAAGTGCATGAAGCTGGGTGTAGTAGTTGCCTGCTCCAGGTTTACTGGGCAGCTTTCAAGAGAAAACAGAAGCTAATTTATTGCAATTCCTTACTTTTCTAAGCCCAACTTTTGAACTTCATGGAAAAATGTGGCCATTCACCTTTTGTTCTTTGTCTCCTTAGAATTAACAGTAAAATAAACTCAGTGCCTAAAGTTCAGTCTTGCATTGAGAGACGGAAACTTTCTGGGTACACATCTTCTTACGGAATGAAACAAAGATACTACTGTTTTCCCTTTTATGGACAAATTATTTTGTGAACGACTTCATGATGATAACTTGAGCCCTTCTTCTGTAGGCATTTGTTCATCTGAGTTTAGTACCCTACATACCGTCAGTGAAGCTTGCTGTGGTGCAGGGAGTGTGACTCAGGGCACCTAAGTTAGATACCAAAACCAGATAAGGTGAACATCTTCCTGGCGATTTCAGGTTTTCACTGCCTTTTATGGAAAGTTAGCCATAGTCTTAATATTTTACATGGAATTTGGGGAGTTTATAGCCTAGCTTGTGTCAGTGGATGTACTGCTGCAAGGCCTTGATTGTAAGTTCTCAGTAAGCTAATTGCATCTTTCCACCTTAATAGGTAAGAAGGTCATTTCCACAGCACAGTTAGAGTGATTATTCTTAATTTCCTGGTAATATTCTGTTAGCTGCTTGACTGGAACTACTGAAATGGCTCTTCTCTTTGGAGTTCAGTAGATACTTGTAGCACGTATGAGTGCCTTGTCCAATTAGAGCAGAAACTTCAGGCGAAACACAGCAGCTTAGCAAAATGTGCACTGTAGCACCGAGAGCTAGACAGTAATTTTGTGCTGGTTTGTTGTTTTTTTTTTTAATATAGTGAATGTATCATCAAGCCATAGATGAAAGTGATCTAATTGTCTTGGTGGGGAGGGGAGAACTCTGGCCTGTGGCATGGCTTTAACAAAAATTACTTCAGCGTTGTCATAAATTGGTTGGAAATATTTTTCTTCACATTACTCATGGGATGTCAACAAGTATGCAAATGTGAAAATTTAACATATGTCTCCTTGCTGCTTTTACATTATTTCCTCACACCGCTTTAATGAGTAAAATCTGTCTTTTAAAGTGCCACTTTAAACCCAAGTCCTTTGGTGCTGAAGAACATTGTACTGTTATTTTCTTAGTCTTCTGCTGAGTATATTCATTTGTTGATTTTGCAGACTTGGACTGCAGCCATTTTTATCTTATTCTGGTCTTATGCTGTAATTAAAGTTTGTATATCTGGTAATCCTCCCTGTTACACAGTGTTGACTCTTTTTTGGGTTTCTTTGCTGTCTTATCTCAGAGCATCAGTTTCCATTGATCTTTTTGCTGCAAATAAGGCAGTAAAACATTAGTATCTTCGTTTTGATCTCTGTGGTAAATGCATTTATTTCTGAATGAAGCTATAACGTTGTTAACTTCTGTAAAGACTTCCTGACAGCATAATAACTAGGGATGGACCAGCGATTTAGATCTAATAAGACCCAATCAGGTTATTTTGTGTTGCGCCTTCTGTCTCACATCTGTTCGTGGAAGGTGGTCCCAGCTTTCCTGTCACAGGACGCAGGCAGTCCCCTTGCCAGCATGGTCCTGCTCTTAATTTACCATTTGTGGATCAACTAGGAAGCCCTAAAACCTGGAATATTTTTTCTTTTCCTGAAATCTGCCCTGTTTACCCCCCTCCCCCCCGCTTAATAAACTCAGTTGTTTCACCATTTCATTTCACTGCTAGTGTGTTTAGACCAAGATGTAATAATGCACATTAAAAAGTTAGAGATGTTGTTATAGTTTTAATTACATTGAATTAGCACATTCCATGTGTTTTAAGTTCAAGGTTTTAGGGTTGTCTTTTTCGCAGGGTCCCAATACCTTGGATTTTTTGGACCGGTGAAGATGGGCACAGGGCAGTGATGTTTACTTGTGCTGGAGCTCAGCTGCGTGTGCCGTGTTTTGCAGCTGGGCTCCAGGAGTCCTGAGATGAGACTCACAAATCTTTAGATATTAAAGTATTGCGCTGTCAATTTGGGTATCGCGGTGCGGTGTTTGCTGAGGCTTTCAACAGATGGCAGACTTATGAAGATGGTGCGCCTGCAATAAACTCCTGGGCTTTGTGCTGTCTCTCTTTCCTGTGTAGGGTAGGGAGGATATGATCACACAAATCCTTTTATGTGGACTGCAGACTTTGTGTTTCGATAAGAACAAAAAAAAGAATCTCAGAAGACAAATGAGATGATTTAAAGCGTTACTGGGTATTCAAGTCATCTTGGCTGTTGTGGGAGGCGTTTCCTCTGCCTTTGACTTCTTTCTTAGCTCTTATATTTTGTCTGCAACATTTATTGCTTAAAAATGGAGTGGAAGTTGCACTGGGAGGAGTTAAATCAACAAGATGTGGCTTATTTATTAATTTTTTTTTAATTTTTTATTTAACCTTTTTTTTAATTTGAGGAAAATACATTTTTGCTTTTTTAAGAGAGTGAAATGCGTGCAATGCTTGTACAAATTATAAACAACTAATGGAAACAATTTTTATGGAAGGCCTCTCCTAGATTTTAAAATTTCATACTTAACAGGTTACTACAATAATTACCACTCTGTCAGTACCATGATGACAGTCATCTCATACTGTATAATGACAGTAATCTAATACTGCATAACGTTTTGAACAGTAGCAAGAAAATAGGTATTCTCTGCCTCTCTACTTTGTTTAGTTAAACTACATATTTTTGAGAAAATTAAAAATATGCACAACTTGACTTTCTTTTCTCAGACCGAAATGTTTTACAGACACTTTCCAAGCATTAGTATTAAATCATTCTTTTAAATGAGATTTCATTTTGAAAGACTTGAAACATGCAGACAGATGGGACCCTCTCTGGAGAGTCACCTGAGGAATAAGAAGTGTTACTTCTTCAGTTTTCTAATTCAGATCTATTCTGCATAGCCCATATCAATAGAAATTGGCTTTTGTTACAGATCCCCTGTTCTTGGGTTGCTGAACAGAATGTCCCAGCCCAAGTTGCGGTATGCAGTCATTCAAGGAAGGAGTCCTCTTTCTGGAGGGAAATCTTTATTCCTAAGCTTTATTCCTAAGCTCTTTGGGCTTAGGTCACTTTTTGGGGAGCTTGTTTTGGAGAGTTGTTTGTAGCTCTGTTGTCGCTGGAGCTCTGAGTTGTAGGGGTCCCAGTGAATCTGAAATAGTGCTTTGCACTAGAGATGTGGTTGTGCACACTGTGGATTGATGCTGGGGTTACCTTTCCTGATGCAGCCTGAAGCTTGCATGTTCTTTGAATAAGTGCAGGCTAATGTTCAGGTCTGCCAACAGCTTGAGATGCTCCACATGTGAAAAAAGTTTATCTGGAAAAATAATCTGTGTTGCTGTATGTGTGTAGCATCTCTGCAGTAAGTGTGGTGTAGGGTGGGCAAATACAGAGCGGTAGTAGGTCAGTTGTTAACTCACTGGGCACTTGTCCAAATATCATTTAAAATGTTGACATTAAGTAATTTGGGGGTTTAATAATATTTAATTAACTGCTATTTAAACACCTCTGCTCAGATTGACCTACATGTTTAGTTTAAAAGTTCTGGTACAGATAATATATTTGACATGTTTGGTGTGTAGTGGTTTGTGAAAGGCAGTAGAGTGCACCTCAAACTTCTGATAATCCTTTGTTTCTAAAGAAGAGGAACAAACAAATGCACAGTACTAAATATTGTCCTTTTTGTTTCTTTTTCAGATTAGCACTGTACGTATATGAATATCTGCTCCATGTAGGAGCACAGAAATCGGCGCAGACGTTTTTATCGGAGGTATGTTTCCCATCCTTTTTTTCCTTACACAACTTCCCAGCATGTCCAAGTGAAATAAATTTACATTGGTCTAGAATACACAACAGTGACGACCTTGAATTTCTGTTTATGTTGGTCATTATAGATTTCTGATTCTGCAGAAGCTAGATTGCCATGTCATTTAACATGCCTTTGCATAACTATTTTTGCTGTGATTTCTTATCCCTGTTCTGTGATTTGCTGCTACACTGGGGAAAAATTAATCTATTTTCTGTAATAAATGTGCATGTTAGGGAATGCATTGACGGTACTCATTTTTTATGACCTTCTAACTTACTGTTTGTATCTCCAATTGTGAATGAGGTACCCTTCCAAAATACACAGTAATCGCGTATTTTACATCCTGCTCTCATACATGTGCGGTTCTCGTTCTCTTCAGCACTGCTGATCTCTCTGTGTATTCTTACTATGCATCTAAACAATTCTTTTCATCTGGTGAATCAATTATAACTACAGCCACTTAGGTCCTGTTTCTTAAACACTTTCAGCTGCTAATGGAATATTTACCTTTACACAATAGTTATTGTATTTCATAGACATTCAAAGTCTTTGTATACGTCTTTTCAAGAGTGAAGTAAATTACATCTCCTTAACATTTTACAGTTACTCTGGGATACAAAAATACCTATATGCCAAACATATTGAGGTTTTTTGATTTATTATTGTTTTTAATCTTTCTTTGATGAGAACATTTAAGGTAATAATGATAGCTGAAGAGTGAGCAGAAATGAGGATAATATAGGCAAGAGGAGAAGTACTAGGAAAATTTGCTGCTTCAAGAGATACTTCTCCAAAAGCTAATGAAATTACTGTACTGGTGATGATATTTTGGAGGTGGGAGAGGGGAGGGTGAGAACCCAGAGCATTGTTTGTGGTGTTTATAGAAAATTCATATAGCAGAGATAAGCAAAAGGAGTAGAATTGTGGTAGTATCACCTTTATATTAAAGTATGTTTTTTACAATTATTTTTTCTCTTTGTTAAAGCAATGAAAGAATGGAGATGATAATGGAGAGTATCATCGTGGCTTCCCCAAAACAGCTGCCATTTGTAAATAATACACTCTGCAAGATTAATTTTGCTCATTTTGGTTTTATGTTATATTTGCAAAATGAGCAGTTGGCAGAAGTATAACTCGTGTGACATTTGGATTCCTAGAAAACATTCAATACAGTATCTTGAAATAAATATTTTTAAATCTATTAAAACTAATTCGGTCTTGGGTTATAGAGAAACTCTCGGGTCTGAATGACTGTAAAAAGGGAATATATCAAATCTTTCATACTAAGACTGATAATAGCTAAAAGGTGGTGAATGGGGCCAGAACAAATAATACTTAGAGTTGGTATGAGATGTCTCAAAGCTATGAGTTTATTTGCCTCATTCATTAGTGGTGCAGGAAGGTGTATAGTATGCTGACAATACTTACGAATGGTTGCATGTTGCAACCAGAGGCAGTTATTGCTGATACAGACAAACCTGGAAAAAAACTGTATTTGGGCAGACAGGTTTAGATTGAGAAGGCTGTACACTAATATAGCTTGGAGAAAATAAACTAAAATGCACAAGTTAAATTGCAAGCGGTAAAAGTAGCAGGATAAAAAAAGGTAGTTGATTGTGCAGTAGATGGATGTTAACATTGGAGTGCCCATTCAGTCCTGGGCTGTAAACCAGAAATAGCTCTACCCCAACTCTGTACCCCGTGTGAGGCAGCTGTTTTTGTTAGAGGGTGAGTATTGGCATACGGGATGAAAACAAGAGAAAGTCAGTTGAGGGAAGCACAAAAAAAGTCTTCTAGCAAATTTGTGATGTAGTGAAAGTTACAGTTTACAGTAAAGTTTCAGTGTGTTTTCATCTTTTTCTGGCTCATGGCTTTTAAGAAGCAACTGCCCTGTGGTGGTGAGCTGCTTGTAAGAATACTTCAGGTGTAGGAGACACCCAGGTGGCATAGGAGGAAGTTTGTATGGGTTTGTTCTCTGCTTAAAAAGTGTGATTGTTGGGGCTCAGTGCCCTCTCTGCTCTGGCAATCTGCAGCTGGGTGGATTTTGTTAAAGACGAAATAGTTCAGATCAGCTCTGAACATTGGGGTGTAAAAGAAGTAAACATACATGGATTGTTTTAGTTGTACAGCAGTCAGTGGTATTTGTGTATTTATAAATGCTGAAGGTTAAGAGCCTTCCTTAAAGATCCACCAGGAAATGTGGCTAAAAGTAATGAAACAAAATTAAGGAAAGGAAAATGGAATCCACTCTGCTGCTAGATAACTTAAATAAGCATTCTTATATTTTTGTAATGCATTGTGTTTAGTTTAAATTTCACGGAACTCGTCCACAAGTCAAAGGGCTGGAGAACCTGTGCTGTGAGGAGAGACTGAAGGAGTTAGGTCTTTTTCTCCTTGGGCAGGAGAAGGCTCACAGGAAACCTCATCACAGTGTTTCAGTACTTAAAGGGTGGCTACAAAGAGGACAGAGGCTCTCCCATCATAAGGAGCCACAGGGAGAAGACAAGGGATAATGGGTACAAGTTGCACAGAGCGGGTTTCATCTTGATATGAGAAAGAAATCATTGTGACAACAGTGAGATCATCACTGGAACAACTTCCTCAGGGACGTGGTAGTTCACTGGAAGTTTTCAATATGCAACTGGACAGGGTGCTGGGTCGTCTTATCTAGGCTGCCTTTCCCAAAAAGTGCTGTACCAGATGATCTTCAAAAGGTCCCTTCCAACCTGAGCTGTCTGTGACTCTGTTAGTGTATTCTAGAAGTCATCTGCTGGTCCTTCAGTCAGAAGATGAACTGCACTTTGTGGTCCTTGTTGAGTACAGCCTTCAAAGCTTTGTTGCCTTCATCTCTACAGCATAGGACCTCAAGCTCATCTAGCATTTTCCTGGATCTCTTGATAGCAGAGACCTCTTCAGTTTGTTGGCTGTAACTCTTGTATCTTGGTCCACAAATTTACTTCGTTTCAAGACACATGACATGAAGTACCGGGTTGAAGTAACTGAACAGCTGCTTCATGCCAATTAATCATACAATATGCAAATTGGCAAGGGGCTAGCACAACTAGCTTTCATCTAAATCATGTCACTGCTTATGAGGGTTGAATAGAGCTATTCAGATGAGTTACACACATTTTTGAAACCAAGTAAGCTGTTCTGCTCCAGAGTCTTTGGTGTCCCAGCTCTTTCTTGAAAAGCTGATCCTGATCTCATGTATTTTCTATCCTTGAAGTAGGTTCTAGCCTTGGAAGAATAATTCCATTAGCTTGGCTCGACCAGGAAGATGGCCTTTTCCCAGTTAATCAGCCACTGGTTATGAGCTTAATTGATACAGTTGACAATGAGGGCATTTTTCTAAAATGAATAATTCTTTATGAATCTTTCTAAGTCTCTGTAAGCGGGCAGACTGACATCTACCATGTGAGACAAAAGTATGTATTTTTTTAAAAACAAAACCCCTTCAAACAAGGCCCAAAATTCCTCATTCCCTTCAGGCTCCTTCTCTGAATAAATTTCTTAAGATGAAATATATCCTGTTAAAAAGAACCAGCATAAGACCTGTGAGCTGGCCGATTTCCTCATCAAACCCTGCTTTGAAGAGCATGAAAACTGCTTAGACATAGCAAGGGCGTTCTACACAGATACTATTTTTACTCTTAACTGAATGATTTTTCAACTTAAGGAACAGCTTTTTTGTTTTGGTGGTATGTTGCATTTCTTCCTTATGTCTCAAAGGCACCTTTTAGAAATAATTTTTAAAGATAGATAGCAAAATTATTTTAAAATAATTTTATTCGTGTAATGTAGTAAAATTACGCTAAGTTACCTCGTATGAATGCAAAGAAGATTTTTTAGGTGTATGAACTACATATTCTTCTCCTGGAAGCTATTGACAAAATGTGTATGTGTTTAAATTTTTTAAAAATTGGATGTGGAAATCAAGTTAGAGTTGAGAATCAGTTTGTAGTCTCTTTTGGAAGATGCCAGCCTTACCAGTGCCTCTTGCAGTATGAACATTGTATCTACCTTTTATAGTATGCTTTTGTCTACTTTTGTATAAATCTTTAAATACTTTTCATATGACGGCTGTTTAAGCATTTAATTAAAGTAATCCTCTTTTTGTCTGCCATTTCTTCTGTTTCTAGAGCAGAATTTGGTTTTTGTTTAATTTTTTTTAAATAATTTATTTTATTTTATATTTTTTTTACGAAATTGGACAGGAAATAATCCTACGTGTCATTGTAACTGGAGGAACTTGGCAGTGCATGCACCGCCCTAGTTTACACCCAATTTTAACATGAAACATTCTTCTGCACGATGTTGTGTGGATTTCTGCAGGACCTGCAATTATTTGCAGTAGAGCAGTAATACAGGCTTTATTATAGTCCAGGCTATTTAATTTTGTAGTTAAGGACAAACTAATGACTATGGCATTAACAGAGAATGGCTGTCGGATCATAGGTAAGATGCCATGTTTCAAGAAGTATTGCAGAGAGGCAGAGCACTGTCAACATGGGTTACATTGTCTTATGGGTTTGCTGATCAACGAGAAAATGCAAAGGCAAGGGTAAGAATTCTTAATCAACATTTACTTTGAAAACAGTGTCAAACAGGCTTCCTAGGTGGGAAAGAAGCCACAGCCCAGGTAGCTGTTCAGGAGAGGTTTCCAAGCCAAACCAGCTTTACATGGGCAGTAACTCTGATGCTGCTCTTTGCTACGTTACCTCTAACAGCAAAGCACTCCTTGAGGATTACAAACCCTGGCTGACTCTGGATGCGAAGTGAAGACTGCCACCTGCTGAATTGGGAACCTCAATTCTGTGTTTTCTGTGCTTCCCTTAGCGAAAATTGGAAAATATTTTAGATTACTTTAAGGGCACTTTTCAACACCTTTTGGGTTTTTTGGGTCATGCATTTTTAACCTTAAAACAATGCACATCTCAATGATGGAGTGATACAAAATACGTAGTTAATAAAATTGTATTCAGAATCTAAAAATAATATTCTAAAGTATGCTTTCCTAGAATAGGAAAAGCTTATTTTAAGTATCAGCTATGTTAATAAGTGTAATAAAGTAAGTGCTATGGCCATCCAGATTGATGATGATAAAACCTTTCATAACTATGCAATCTTTTCTTTTTTCTCTTTCTGCTATCTGCATGGATTACGTAGTGCTTTTTGGCCACAATGATCACAAAAATGTACGCCTCTGTTTTTGTTTTAGATAAGATGGGAAAAAAACATCACACTGGGGGAGCCCCCAGGATTCTTGCATTCCTGGTGGTGGTAAGTATAAATTTTATTTTCCTCTGATTTTTGGAATATGTTGACTGTCAGTTCCAGCCGCTGGAGGCAAGAAATTCAGGTGAACATTATAAAAGGAATGTGAGGATGAGGATCAAGAACCATTTCCTTGTAAAGAAATGAAAGAATAGAGACTTAGATATAGAAAAAAGATACATATGTTAGCTAGGAAAAGAAATATTGCGTAGTACATTGATAATAAAGCATCTTTGAAAGAAGATGACCTACATTTCTTTCTTCACCATCTTCCAGTAAAATGTGCATTTAAGAGATCATTCTATATATCCTAAATAATTGCATTTGAAAAACACAGTATCTACAGAGACTCCGCATATAGATTTGAGCTTCCTCATTCTTCAGTCCACATCCTGGTCATGGGAATAGCCTGTGAAAGTAATTAACTGAACCCAAGGTACCTGTCTTTTTGAGAGGCAGTGCGCATTTGCATGGACTTGGTCCTGCGGTGTCTGTGTTTGCACAGTTTCAGCTCAGAATACAGGTAAATGCAGGGTTGACTTGCAGTTTCTCATGCATGGTACAATTTGCTTATGTATACTGGTGAGCAAAGGCACATTTGTGGATAGAATTCCCAAGGAGAAAAGTGTCACAGTCGCTGCTGCTTAGCCATGGTATTATTAGTTGTCACATGATTTGAATATATCCAGTATGCCTGTGTTTGAAAGAATACAAAATACAGAGAATGTGTCCAGCTGCTAGGAGTACAAGGATTTATAAGTTTTAAAGCAGACCCATTTGAACCCAAGTGATTTGTACAGCTGCATGGGAGGTGGTATATTCTTCACTGACCTTTCTTTCATAGCTTTTAGCTATGTGATGGAAGCCTGGCCAGGAGAACTTGTTCCTTGTATGACTGATGTCTGCATTATCCTTAATTTTGATTGTCTGCAGCAGAGTGCTCAAATTTTCCTTATTATGCTGCTAAGTTACAGATAATTAAGTCTAAACAATAGAGAAACACTATGAAACTCTTTTTTTTTTCCTTTTAATTATTCCAGCATACATATAATTTCATTCCAGAAACTTTGTGTTAGAACTGATTTGTGTATAACTCTTAATTGAAGAGAGGGGTGGGGGCAAGACTGATGGAAGTATCATAATTTCCTTTCACTCTTTATAACCCAAGAATGTACCCGTCTGTTTCCTTCTCTTGTCCGTACACCTGCTTCTCTGGGAACTTTTGTTTAAACCACAGTATTGGACTTTGGAAGAACTCCCAGTTTTCTCTCATTTCTTGCCTTTTCATGTTACTCCTAATCTTTCCTTTCCTGTACTTTGTGGAAGTTAACTGCAGCAATCTACAGAGAGATGAGGTTAAATGCAGAGTTTTAGTGATACACTTTATACTCTTAAACTGTGTATATTAGACTAGCTTCTGTGCTACAGTGGTATTAAAGGAATGCTACACTGCTTGCCTTGGAGACTCAGACAGCAAGACTTGATTCCTCATAGATGTTTTACAAGGCTAAATTCTTTCATAGAGGTGTTTTCATCCATATATGAACATGTGTGTGTGGTGTGTGTACACCATAAAATCTACTTGAGTATTGCAATGATTTTCTCACCATCTCTGTAACTTATTGACTTGCAGTGTATTTTGGGATCTCTACTGTGCAGCTCCAGAAAGACGAGAAACATGTGAACATTCAAGTGAGGCAAAAGCCTTTCATGACTATGTAAGTTTTGTATGTCCTTCCCATGCTGTTATTAATTGTATGCATAAATGAGATAAAGAAGTATTTCTGCACTACAGTGACTCAGAGATGCAGATGTTGATCATGTGTAAGTAACTCAGTTTTCTGGGAATGCCTCAGAGTTAGGACTTCCTAATTCTGTGGTTACCCAGCGCTATATAGAAAGGTCCTGGAAGCCATCTTGGAGATCAAAGTTCTGTCCTGTGTGTTAATGCAGAATGAAGAACGTCCTCTGTCTGTACCCCATGGACACCTCAGCCTGATCAAAAAGGCACAGGGCAAATGGAAGCACCAATATGTCCTGCCCAGATAGCTGTACTCTGTCATGCTATAGAAAATGCTGTTCAATAGATGGAACTGGTCACCTGTCAGGATACACTCACTTAAAATTTGATTGTTCTTCAAGTATTTTTCTGTCCTGAAGTAGCTATTTTTTTATCAGCGTAGTAAACACTTAAGCATCAGAGAAGAAGCTAAATGCATAATCATGTGGTCCAAGAGAATGGGAGAAATAAAGGGCAAAAGTATTATGCCAGTTTTAATCCCTTTAAACCCAGGGAGTTTGGCGCTATTTTGCCTGCAAAACTAATAAGAGCAGCTGTAGACATTAGGGTCCAGAACATTGCAACAGTTAAATTCCTGTTTTTCCATTCTCATAATCTAAATGGAGCACTCCAGAAATGTAGAAATGCATTCCAGAGTTCTTAGGATGAAGTTTGCGTTACTTCTGCAATGTCAGCTCCCCTTTGCTCGGTGATCTCATTTTAAGAGGCTGACCACTCTGAGTTTATTGTTCCTGTGGGCCATTCATACAGTCTAAAGAGCGAGTATAGCTCTCATGATACAACTCTGAAGCCTCTTTCCATGAGTGTTTTCCAGGTCTGTCTTAGAAATACTATCTAGTTACTGCAGAAAAATACTTTTACAGATAAAATTGGACTGTCATAGCCATTTATGTCTTACAAACACAAATTTGGAAAAACAGAAATGAATCAGCTAAGTGGCCATTTCCCATTTTCTGTTATTATAATCTGATAATGTCTCAGTGTCCTACAGTATGTGAGCTAATGATGATCTTGCCTTATTTGTTGTTAACAACAACTTGCATTGTAAATGTGCCATCAACACAGTTAGAACTGTTCAGCATATTTTACTTACAGACCAATGACGCTTTAGTACCCTGTTCTCGATGGTGAGATTATGAGGCTGACTGGTAAATGAGCTTGGACAATTTTGCACAGTTGTGACAGGGCTACATTGATGACCAGTCATAATTAATGGAAAAAAGGTGTCAGAGAGAGGAACAAAGTTATAAGAAGACTTGGTAAAGCATATTCCTCAAATGAAAAATTAATAACCTCTTATTGTACCTCAGTACAATTGCTGGAATTTTTTTTTACCTGTTATGTTTTAAATATACAATTATAAAAATACAGTATTTTGCTGTTGTTTTGAATCCCTGTTATTAGAGCAAAGTTTAATTCCCCACTGAAGGAGAAATACTTTGCCAGGAATAGTTTATGACTGCAGGGAATGACATTAGTGAATTAAATTTGTGGAGATCAGAATCCACAGTATGATGGTTGACTTCAGTGGGGGACATTGTGCTCTCAAAATGTAGTGCCTGTAACAAAAGCAAAAAATCTGAAACCTGTAAATGTTGTTGTGAAATAATTTTGAAACAAAATGATCAGTGAGAGAAAATTTTCAATGAAAAAGGAGATCTTAATGGAAATCTAAAAAGGAGTAGAGTCTGTAATTCTTTAAACTCATGAGAGTTTCGCTGATCAGTAAGTTCACTATTGAATCTAAATTTTGAGGTATACTACAAATAGGTAGGGGAGTCACAACAGTGTCAAATAAAAAAATACTGTCTTAACATCACCCTTCTGGTGTTTCTAACTTCTAGAGGTGTTCGAATGCTACATGGCCTTACTGCTCAGATCTGTGTGCTTTATGATGTGTATTTGTCATATTTCAAAAATACTGAGAAAATACTCAAATGAGTTCTGTGTGTGAAACAATTTTGTGATTAAGTTACTGCATAAAGTCACATTTAATGAAGGAAAAATAAAATCATGTCATGCTTCTATATGCACATGTCTGTGTTAAGACAGAATGAATGTTTGTTTTAGAAATAAATTGCTTTATTTTAGAAATTAATTCACCAGGTATTTCTAAAACGCATTCTCTCAATCTTTTAAGTGACAGCAAAAGCTAGCCTTTGCATTATTTTTGTCACAGTTGAGATAAACTTTTCTAATGTCCAGCCAGACTCACGGTGTTCCTTAGCATCATGTGCTTTTTGCTTAGCAGGACGGTCTGTGTCATGATAAGTGCATATTTCTAAAGTCGTACATGTATTTACTATTTCATGAGTGTATTGTATGCTCTTTTTGAAGAACATGATAAATTGGTATAAAGTACAGCCAAGCCTATTTCACAACAGAGGAAGGTGAACATTTATTAAGTGAAATCCTGACCCATATAGTGTCTTGCCATTGACTCCAGAGGGGTCAAAATTCCATCATCAGTGAAGACCATCACAGAGCTGGTTGCTGGATTCTGGCTTCGCCATCAGGGTCTGGTAAATCAAAACCCTGTTGTTAAATTGCAAGTCAAGTAATAGAGCATTTGTAGCTGTGCTGTCCTATCTGAAAATCATAATTGTCAAGTACAAAAAGCACAAAAGGCGTGTTTGTTTATTCATACTAGCAATTCAGATTTTTTTGTTAGGTGTGTGTTCCATTTGACCTGAGAAAAATCAATTTTACTGAAGGTGCACGTGATCTGGTTACACCATACATGTCATGTCCAACACTAGGTAGGCTGTATTAGCTCAAGCAATATCTAGTCTGTCTTCGTGTTTGCAAGGAGAGAAAGATTTAAGGATGTTTGATGGAGGAGGAAAGCACTTGCAGATGTTGCAATGATCTGTGAAGTACTGCTGCCTAAGTCAACATAGGTGCAAGTCAGTCTGGAACACACACTGGTTGACTCATAAAATGAACAGATACAGAACAATCTGAGTTTACTTGAAGTTTTACAGTATCTTTACTGTGGTTGCAAAAATAATGCCATTTGATTTCCCCTCATCCTTCTCGGACAGTGCTTTTTTGAGAGATGAGGTTTATTTCATTGTTTACCATAAGGTTTCAGCATGTGCTTTGCTTGTTGCTGAATACAATTGAATATCTGTACATCTACAGTACACTTGGGTGAGAAGACTTAGCAGGATCCTTCTTGGACTCCTGTTTGTAGTGCTGTCCCAAAAAAGATTGGTTTTGGATATTGAGTTTCCTCTAATATCAGCTCTGTCTAATCAAGCAAACTGAGTCTTAACCTGTGTGTGTTTTTCAGCCTGTGCCACTGAGTCTGTTCTTGACTGTGTAAAAACAACAGTAAGTCCAAATTCTTTTGGGTAACTTATTTAAATTGTCTGGTATATGTGTGTGTACAGATTTCTTTATGTAGTAGCGTCCTCATTCTGCAGAGAAAGGGTTTTGAAGCACTGTTTCATTCTGTTCAGATTGTACTGATAAACTTCTGATTTTTATTGAGCTAGTGAGAGGAGAAAGATCTTTCATGTGTGACACCAGGAAGATGAAGTGAGTTTCAAGGTGGTGACTGTAACTGCTTGCAGTACTAACAGTGCTCATCTTACTGAAAATCCAATCAATAGAAAAGCAAAGGCCTGTTCTGGCTTTAAAAAGAAGATTTTTCTATGCTTATCCTCAGGTTAAGTGTTTGCAGCTCCTCTACATTATCTAAAAGGGACTCTCTATTTTCTGTTTAGATTTGCAATTGGAAATGTTTTCTTCTGAGTGAACAAGGTTCTGAACTCATTAGATACATCTATATAATATCTTTTAGGCTTGAAAAGACAGATGAATGTCATGAAACTACATGTGCTGGATCAGGGAGATAGGTTCTGGCCTTGAAGTTTTAATGTGAATGATTCAGAATTAGAAATTGTTTACCCTTCAACTGACTCAGGAAAGAAAATTGGTATTCACTCACCTAGCCTATGGATATTGCAGGCACTTTGGTAGGAGTAACTTACTAGAAGCAGAAGAGGCCCTGTGGTTCTTTTCCAGATAGGTATTGCTTTTCCTGGAGGAAAACTCTGTGCTTCGGAGTCTTGTGAAAAATAATTTACATGAGTGCACTGAGATGAAGTTTAGTCTTCACTGCAGAGCAGGTTTTTCTTTCTTCACAGCATCCTGAGGACATCTCTGGTTAGGATCTTGTGTCTCTGAGTTTTGAACTGAGATCTTCTGTTGAGAGAAATGGGTTCCAGTGTGCCTCTTCTTCTTGCCTTCTTCCCACTTCTTTACAAGCTGAAGATGTAGTGGGTTAAAAGGGGAAATAAAACATAAACCTTGTGATTCCTTGGAGAACGATGGATTTTTAGCAGCACGGCCACCAGTGAACTTCTGACTGACACAAGTAATCATTCTCCTCTTCCTCATTCACTTCTCTGGACCTTGGGTTTGGTGGGGTGGTATGTGAAAAGTTCTTTGTTACAAGAGGATTCCTTTTCATAATGTTTAAGATATTTTTACAGTCCAGAAGTTCCTGTGCCTCTCTCAGCCTCCTTACAATAGAAATTACTTGGTCTGGTGTTGGTGCAAAGAGGAATCTATTAATTCTCACAAGTAGCTATTGTAAAATCCTGGTTATTTTCCAAGTAAGGTTTCATTAGTGTCTTCTGCACAGCTGTCTGAAAGATCACTTTTGGTATAAGTAAGGGTCTCTTGTTTTATGGCTTCCAATACAATGCCAGGTAATTTGCAGGGTAAGAAAAATGACACATTCATTGCCCCAGATACTTTACAGTCTCATAAGCTGCTGTCATGTTTCCTCCTGACTTGTTAGCACGTTGTAATACTGAGCTATATGACAGAGATCTTGGCTTTATGTCCAGGTTGTAGGGTATATTAAAGACTATGCTATAATCACTTGTGTACAGATTATTCCTTTTAAAGATCACAGTGATATAAATCAAATTTTTCTAGAAGTTTTATGGCATAGTATTAGGACATTTGAGATGGCTGATCAGTCTCTTTGTGAGTCTTTCATGAAAACAAGTTGGGTCTCTGCATTTGTTGCTGTATTTTATGGGGAAGAAAATTACCACTTTCTTCTCTGGACCTGTCTTCCTGCAGCAGAACTAAGAGGTTCTGTCTAACTTGCCTGCCCTAAATGCCCCCAAACCCCTAATTTATCATTAACGGTACTCAGAATTTGAGAGATTATGAATATTTTTACTTTTTTTTTTTGGACTGAAGATTACCATGAAAGGAAGGTGTTTTCTGAAGGCATCGTTAAATGTTTGTTAGAAGTGAAAATAACTCTCAAGCCCTATGTTCCCGTAGCGCAGTGAAACTACTCTGCAACGAGGACTGCTTTATTTAGTTTCATTAAGCTACCTTTTTTTACTTCTACAGCCCACTCAGAACTGTCTTTTAGGTGCAGATGGTTCTTGATCTGAACACATGGAAGCTTATTCTGTTTCAGGATAGTTTTTGAACATGCATTTTCTTGCTGTATTTTCCAGGTGATCATGCTTAACACCAGTCACAATCTTTTCTACCACAGGACCTCCTTCTCTGCCTTCTGTATCAGGGCTGGAAGAGCTTGTTACAGCCGTTGGTTTTCTGGCCATCCCTGGATCTTGCTACTGTGGTCTTCTGCAGGCAGCCTAGCTAGGGCAACTTGGGCTTCTAGGTCCTCTTGGGTTTCTTGCCAAAAATCGAATTCTAGATCTTATTTTCAGCTGTTTGTTTCCATGGAGAATGCATGTTAACTCCTTCTGCTTAAAACAAAAATCAAAAGCTCCCCATCATCCCCAAGTGGGTGAGAGCAAGAGATGACAAGGGCTAGGGGGGGAATTGAAGATAATGTAAAAAATGTGAATTCAGTGTCACTCCAGGGATGAATGCCAAATTGTATTGCCGTGGGGTCATATGAAGTGTTTGGTCCATGAATGAGGTCAGCAGATTTCAGATCTGTGAGCAGTGCAAAATCAGAGAACCTCTCTCCATTGCTTTCTCCTCTCTTTCTGAGGTTCCCAATGGTCTGATGGGCTGTGGTTAAAGGCAGAGGTTCCCAGGCACAGTTCTGTGAGTCGGTGTGATTTCCTTTGAGAACTGTGTGTGATACCCAGCATAGTTTGTGCCTGCCTTGCTTTGCTCAGTAAGATCGAGGACTGTAGTGCCAAAACCAGTGCTTCTGATCTGAGTTACCTGTTAATGGTTTACAGGAGTTCTGCAAACTTGTATCAGGCTCTTTACATGTTTAGTCGTCATCACTGCATTTGCAATTTCACCTTCAGAACTTGTTCCTCAGCCATGTGATTCTTCTTGCTATGTAGATACTACCTGTGTCCACCTGGAGAACAGGTTATTTCTTCAAAAAAACTTAAGTGGCCACAGCATTCTTTTTATAAGTAATAGGGAAATGAAAAGCATCTGGTTCTGTACAGTCATTGTTAAAACAGTATCCTTTGCATCTTGTTTAAATAGCATTCATTTTTAAGTATGAATTAAATGCCTTTTTTTGCTGCTCTTTTCATTCCATGGGGATCACATCTCACTGTCTGGTGTTCAGGTATATGTACAGCAAGATATATTTGTAAATATAAAAGCTAGAAGGAGACTAAGGAAGCCTACATTTGCTTGGAGATTCCATATCTGAACACGTGAAGTAAATCCATGTGTTTAAAGATTGCACTGGTCTATTAGGAAAATAAAATTAACAATTAATAAATCTTATGTTGTGCAGAATACTCTGGTAATGTGTCTCACAAGGTCCTAAGTCCTTGGCTTTCTCTTAAGTGCATCTGAAAATCCGTAAATCTGAAAAAAGTGGTAAGTGTTTAGAATTCTCATATTCCTTCCATTGCCAGTTTTGTGGGAACACTGCCACAAAAGGATGTGAATGTCCCCACTGGAGGGTTTGGAGAGAACA
Organism: Mesitornis unicolor; assembly: GCF_000695765.1. Lineage (NCBI taxonomy): Eukaryota > Metazoa > Chordata > Aves > Mesitornithiformes > Mesitornithidae > Mesitornis > Mesitornis unicolor. The sequence goes on from NW_010163734.1 coordinate 29,978, forward strand.
GCATGAGAATATTGTACAGTGGTATTGCCAGAATTGTACACAGGCAAGCTTAACTTCTTCAGTCTCTTCAGTTCCTTAATTTTATTGCTTTGTAGATGTTCTTTAATGCAGTTTGAGTGGAACAGATTAATTAAAGCATGCTCCAGCCCCGAGTCAAAGTAGGCATCACTTTCTGCAAAGCTGCATTGACTTGTATCAGGATTTGGTCCATATATTCATATGAGTATCTCAAAATGTTTCACTGTTATCTTTAAGACTGAAACAGTTTTTGTTTACTCCTCAGAAATTTTCGAGGTTGAGAAATTGGTACTTTCCATGAATTGTAGAGACCACTTTTCCAGGAAAATACAGATTTATTTTCTTTTTGTTTCCTGCTAATAAACCTTCCAAGACAATTCTGATCCTCTCATTTCCATGAAGAAGGGAGATGTGCTTGTTCTGCTCCTGACATCCTCTTTCGTCATTCCTTCCCATAAATTACTGGGTAAGATAATTATTAGATTTGAACTTCTCTGTGTCACAAATGTTAATTGTAAGCTCTGATACAGAAATGTGTTGTTTCTTACAGTCCACATAATTTTTTTTCTTTCTAGAGGTAATTTCACCAGTGAATTTGTGCTATGCTTCTTTTAATATGAGGACTGAGCCATTTGTTTCAGAGAGAAAACGCAACATTTCCTCCCCAGAATTTCAACACTTCTTTGCATGGAGACTTAATTTTCTCAGAATTTAGGAGTGAATGATTAATTAGTTTGAGTTAAGTGGAAGCCTCTGACAGGGTAAGGAAGCACTCTCTCCCCTGAAGGCAGTTTAGCTCCTCTTTCATGGTCCCCAGGGGAGGCAGTGGACATGTGGAAAGAGCACTTCTTTTCTCAGAAACAATTTAGGGTTCATTTTCTGTTGAAAACAATAGGAGATAACGGCCTTTTTAATGAGGGGAATCTTTCCGGGAATGTTCTGTGCAAAAAAAAAAAATACCATTTATTTAGAACAGAGCATTAAAAGGATTTATTTGTAAATGTGTATGTAAAACCATGGCCAAATTTCTGAAATGACAAAAAACTTGATTATTCTTTTCTTGGAGTTAAGGGGGAGTATGTGAGGATTCAACAAGTTATGAGAGAAGTACATGCACAGAATGAGATAGAGGTCAAAAGATTATGGGAAGTGGCTGGAATGCTCAGGCTGCTTTGAAGCCTTCCAGAGTAGTTTAGTTTTTACAATACCCAGGTAAAATCTGGTTATAAGATTATTTTTTAATGTTGATAACACACAGTTAAATTGGTGTATGCTTTAGTCCATAATAGATTTCTCCATGAGTTCAGTTTGCTGTGTTCTTAAGTCTAGGGCTTTCTTAAAAATTAAAACAAACCCATGGGCCTTCTGCTCTAAGGTTATGACATATGTTGTTGCCTGCAAGAAGACTACTGGAAATTTTTGACCAGTTCGATGGAGTCCCAGGATACTGCAATTCTTTTCCTCTGTTTGGTTGTCCTGTTGAACAGTTGTTAACTTCAACAATTTCTCAGACTGATGTTGTTCAATATATCTCAGTGTAAATCTTCATGCAGTACTCCTGATATTACAGTATTAAGCTGTATTATAGTTTAGGTGTTAAACTTTATAATTTGGAGTGACCTCAAAATGTTTTTCCAAGGTTTCAATGGAGAAAGGATTTTTTTTTTTTACAAATGGAAGCTCTTTTTTTGCATATACACATTTCATAACATATATTTTAAAAATTTAATATAAAAAGTGCAAATCATGTGGATTTTAGATCTTACTGCAAAAAATTGTGGCAGGGGGGGTTGTTTTTTATGTTGTT